>NC_092804.1:129085018-129385018 GCF_040954645.1 Diabrotica undecimpunctata | reverse complement strand
TAGTGATTGGTCACTATCAGCTATTGGCACATTGTATGTTTTTTACATTATTTTAAGAATATAGCGAAATACACTGACCACTGTTATTATTTTACGACAGTGACAACTCTGTACAAATAGTATCTAACTTCATGTAATTGTACTACTTGATCTTAAAAACTTAGCGGCAGATCTATCCACAGACATATAAAACGATTTATCAGATGGTGAGCTGTCTATCAATATTTTTAAGCAATATAAGTTATGTTTTTCTAGGTAAAATTAAGGTATTCTATTATGTTTAAAATAAGTAAATTTAAGTCAATAGTTGCATGAATGTGCTTTCCTTTCCTTAAATTATCTATGACAATTATCGGGAGTATTTTTTTTTAATATTAGACACTTATTGACTATCTGGTTACACATACTAAAACACATTTTATTGATTATATTATATGTTTAGTGGTTGGTATATAGGTACATAGAGATTTTTTTTGTAGATACCCAAAGTAAAAGTGGGTGCGCAATATGATAAAAAATATGCTGAAAAAGATATTTCGCTTGCTTTGAATGCCATCGAAAATGGGATATCACCAAGAAAAGCTTGCCAGACATTTAAAGTACCATGTCAAACTCTTCAGTTTAGAAAAAGTTTACTAATAGGATTACTTTGGGACCAAGCAGTATTTTGACCAGTAAGGAGGAAGCTATTTTAGAAGAATGGATATTGACAAGTTACAAAAAAGGATTTTCAGTTAAGAAAGTAGATATTTAAGCTTCTGTTAAGGAAGTTTTAGATTTGAACCTACGTGAAAATTCATTGAAGGACAATTTTTCCAAAGAAGGCTGGAATCGAGGCTTTCTTAAGCGCCATGAAATTTTAACTCACCGAACACCAGAAGCAGTTACTTCGGCCAGTTCAGTTGTTGCAGAATGAGAATGTTCGTAAATGGTTTTTTAGTCGAGGAGTTCTGCAAGACTCCACAGAATTTTTAATGGCGATGAAACAAGTTTTTATCTGTATCCAAAAATTTTTAAAGTTTACTTACTTACTTACTTAGTCCTAAGCCTTTCTACCGTTAGGTGTAAGGCTGGTGGGGTTAAGATTTGCACTGTTGTCCTTATGCTATCCGGTCTTGTGTTAGATTTCGTGCACTTTCCCATGTCAATCCTTTCTTCTCAACTTCTTTTCAGATTTCGTCTACCCACCTAACTCTTGGTCTTCCTCGTTTGTTTTTCCCTTGCATTCTCGTTTCAAACACTCGTTTTGTTAATCTTTCATTCGACATTCTACACACGTGCCCGAACCATCTTAGTTGCCCTCTACTATTTTTTCGTTTATTGGTTCTAGTTTTAGGTTTTGTCTGATTGTTTCGTTTCGTATTTTGTCTGTCCTCTTTCTGTTTGCTATTTTCTTCAGGAACCTCATTTCCATAGCATTGACTCGAGATTTTTGTCTCCCAGTTAATGTCCATGACTCGCTATTATACATGATTGTAGGTCTAACTACTGATTTAACGACTGCCGTTTTTACCGTCTCCGGTATTTCTTTTTTCCCCAAAAATGTTGTTTTCATAGTGTTAAATAAGCTTCCTGTTCGTCCCATTCTCTCATTTATTTCCATGTCTTGTTTACCGTTTGATTCAATTATTGCTCCTAGGTATTTAAAATGTTCCACTTGTTCTAGTTGTTTTCCGTTTATTTGTATTGCGTGTGTCTTTCTCTTATTTGAAATTATCATTGTTTTTATTTTCTCTGTATTTATTTTCATATTTATGTTTGACAGTTCTTCTTCTAGGATTTCAAGGTTGTTCTGTAGGTCTTCTCTTTTTTGTGCTATCAAAACCATGTCGTCTGCAAATAGAAGCTCTGATAGTTGAGTCTGTTTCATTTGCCAGTATCCTAATGTTAGTTTTCTCATTCTTCTCTTGGCTTCCTTTATTGCTTCATCCAGTACCACTGAGAACAGCAGTGGGCTCAACACGCATCCCTGTTTGACGCCTTGACTTGTAGTAAATTCTTCGGATTCCTCGTTGTTGGTTCTCACCGTATTTGTATTATTATTGTACATATCCTTTATTACATCAATTGTTATCCTGTCAACTCCTCTTTCCTTTAATGTCCTCCATACGTCCTTTCTTTGTATTCTGTCAAATGCCTTTTCCAGATCAATAAAGCATATATGTATTTCTCTATTTTTATTGATTACTTTTTCACTTATTTGTTTTATTGTGAATATGTGGTATTGCGTGCTTCTGTCCTTCCTGAATCCACATTGTGTATCTTCCATAGTTGGTTCTATTTGGGTTTTTATTCTTGTTTCTATTATTCTTGCGAATACCTTCCCAGGAATACTTGATATAGTAATACCTCGGTAATTATTACAGTTTCTCTTGTCGCCCTTTTTGTATATTGGTAGTATAATGTCTTTCTTCCAGTCCTGTGGTATTTCTGCTCTTTTTATGATATCATTCATTAGTTCTTTCATGCTATCCACTCCCTCTATTCCCATGAATTTTATCATTTTCGGGGTGATATCATCCTTGCCTGGTGCTTTGCCTAATTTAACTCTTTCAGTTGCCTTTTCTAGTTCCTTTGTTGTTATGGGTTCTACTTTTTGTTCTTCATTAATTTCTTGTATCTCCACTATGTTGTCTACGTCTGTATGAGTTAGCTCTTTGAAATGTTCTCTCCATCTTTCCATTATTTGGTTTTCTTCTGTTATTACCTTTCCATTCTTGTCTTTTATATTCGGCATCATGTGTTCTTTCTTCTGCCTGAGCTGTTTTAATGCGCCATAGAAGAGTTTTTGGTTTTCTCTATAATTATTTGTCATTTTTAGTCCAAACTTTTCCCATGACCTTTCTTTTTCTGCTTTCACAGCTATTTTAACCTCTTTTCTTTTTTCTTTATATGCCTCATAATCTTCAGGGCGCTTTGTACTTAGATATCTCTTTCATTTTTCTTTTTTGTTCTTTACTTTCCTTCGTATTTCGTCCGTCCACCATTCAGTTCTCCTTATGCTATTATTTGCTATTTTTGTCTTCCCGCAAGTTTCCTCAGCAGCTATGATTAAGCTGGTCTTGAGATTTTCCCACTTTTCTTCTATACTAGCAGTTTTTGCCCTACCTTTCAAAATATTTTTTAATTTTTCTTGGAATATCTTATTTTTAAAGTTATTGCAAGATAATGTGTAATGTAATAAGTGGAGTAAGAAATGTTTATGATGTAGATTCTGGTCAGCTAAAAATGAATATCACCATGATGTTTACCTTTTCTGCATCTGGTCAAGTAATTGAGCCGATACTTATTTATCTCCACAAAAGACTTTCCACTATATTTGTTTCAGTTCCTTCTGCATGGGGAATACGACATAGTGATAACGGTTGGATAAAAGTTAAGTTATTTGGCGAATTCATGGGTAATGCTTTGTACCAAATTAAAAAAAAAATGGCACTACCTTTCCAATAATACTATTTGTTGATGGCCATTCTACACTGAACACACTACACTGACAAACACTGAAGTTGAGTCAAGTCTATACCAAACTACAGATAATTTTATTATCGTTGTATCCCAACGCAGTACGGTTAATCCATAATTATATACTTTTCAAATTCCAAAATTTAAGCTTAATTTTTTCCAATTTGTTCGATAAACAAATTTATCAAACAAAAGCTTTTAAACCAAAATAAACACCTGTCGGTACAAACCACACGTGTATTTTAACTTTTAAAATCCATATTAAAATGTAAACACCATTTTTTTATCATATTTTTTAACACCCATTCATCATACGTAGTTTACACATATCCATTAAAGTCCAAATAAGTGTCAAATATGATAATTACGAGCAATTTAAATAAATATTACTATTTAAAATGTATGTAAATGAAGCTGATGAAAAACTATTGAAATAGATCAATGTCAGCGTTAATCTAGTGTTGAGATGTTCTTGAAAATAAATACGTCCAAATCGATTGCGTCACTTGATCAAAATGCTTAAGAAGTATTTAAAGCTATTGCACCTGTCATATTGAATTGTCAACTAATAATTACTAAACAAAATAGCGTCAAACGAGTACAGCTTAGTAGTTTAGAGAAGAAAATAAAAAGATAACAACTTTTATATTCTTCAGGACGTATAAAAAGTAAAAATTCACAAAATTACCAATTAATTTACGTAGAAAATAATGTAAGGACAGATAGACATTATAAAGACATTATAAACCATAAGACTTACTTCTACTAGAACCCACTTAAGTTTTTTAATAAATACCCTTACAAGTAGACACATAAATAGGTCTAGAAATTGGTTTCATTATAGTGAGTGTAATATATTCTCTCTCTTTGTCAACCATTTTCCATCCACTCCTGAATGTAGTTCTCTCCCAATTGCTTTTATCTTTCTCTATCTTGCGCCAATCTAATCCACTGTTTGCCTGCCCTTCTTATGTCATCTACCCATCTTTTTTGAGGTCTTCCCATGCTTCTTGTTGTCGTCCTTGGTCTCCATTCTAGAATTCTCCGTGTCCACCTGTTGTCATTCTATCGGGCTACGTGACCTGCCCAGCGCCATTTTATTTTTGCAATTTCTTCCACAATATCCCTAATCTTCGTTCGTTCTACGTCTTATCTCGGTGTTTCTAATCTTGTCTCTTAGTGATATTCCAAGCATGATTCATTCCATTGCTCTTTGCGTTGTTTCTAATTTTTTAGCAGATTTTTTGGTAAGGGCTACTGTCTCCAAGCCGTAAGTACAAACTGGTAGTATGCATGTGTTATACACCTTTTTCTTTAAGTTTACAGGAATGGAGGTGTTTTTCAAGATATGTGCTAATTTGCCGAAAGCGCCCCATGCCAGTTGTGTTCTTCTTTTAATTTCAGCATCTTGATTTGGTTTTCCTAGTTTGATAACATGACCTAGATATACATAATGTTCAACATTTTCTATGGTATGATTTTGTATTGTTATATTTGTCTGGTCTCGGCTCAGTATTTTTGTTTTGCTGTAGTTCATTTTTAAGCCTCCTGAAACTGTATTTAATTGGTGTAACATATCATTTAGTTCTTGGATATTATCGGCTATTAAAACTATGTCATCTGCGAAACGCAAGTGGTTTAAGTATGATCCGTCGACGTTGATACCCTTATTGTTCCATTCTAGTTTCTTAAAAATGTCTTCTAGAGCAAGGGTAAATAGTTTGGGAGAGATAGTGTCTCCTTGTCTTACTCCCCCTTGTAGTCTTATGGGATTAGTTTTTTTGCTTTCGTCCAGCTTTATCTGCATGGTGGCATTTTCATATATGTTTTTAATTATGTTAGTGTATCTTGAATCCATACGTACATTTTCTAGAGATTCAAGCACTGCCCATAATTCGAGGGAATCGAATGCTTTATGGAAATCAACGAACGGCATATGAATTGGAACATTATACTCGGTGCATTTTTCTATTAGTGTTCTTACGGTGTGCAAGTGGTCTATGGTACTAAAATGTTTTCTGAATCCAGCCTGCTCGATGGGTTGATAGAAATCGATCTTATGTGTTAGGCGGTTGGTTATGATGTTAGTTAGTAATTTATACAGATGTGAGAGCAAGGATATTGGTCGGTAATTCTCGATGTTTGCTTTGTCTCCTTTCTTCAATAGTAAAATGAGTTCGGAGTTGTACCATTCTTGAGGAATCTTTCCTTCATCAATATAATAGTCTCCCGTTTTATACCGCTCGCGGCTTTGGGAGTATAGCAGGGTAGTCTGCTATATCTAGGGCCTACGGTATACAAGGAAGGTAACATGGCCAGTGCTACGCTTCAACCGCCTATTATTACCCCTGGTTTTACCCAAGGTACTCATTTTATTCAGGCCGAGTCGACCTGGGGCCTATAGACATTTTTAAAAATGTCTAGTTGTTCTTGCCGGCGGTAGGATTCGAACTCCGGACCACCGGCATGCGAGGCAAGCATCCTATCGCTTGCGCTACGCAGGTCCTTCATCAATTACTTTATTAAATAAAAATGAGTGTAATATATAGGGTGACCGAAAGAAAAGGCATCAAGAGCTAGTACTTTTAGCTGATTAGTTATTTCTTAGTTGACCGAATGTTGAAACTAATGACCTTCTACATATAATAATAAAGATTTTGTTCAAAACATTCTCGTCAGGTGGTGCAACAAATGGAGAGTCACACTCAATCATTCCAAAACGCAACTAATATTGTTCAAATCCCCTCACAACTGGGATGCTAGGACTAACCAGATAACCCTCCTACTCGGTGTATTACTTGGGAGTTCATTTTAGTAGAACTCTCCACTGCGACATTGACAATAAAAACACCCTAGATAGGGTAAGAAAAAGAGCTAAACTCCTTGGCGCGCTGTCTGGAAAACTCCGATGTACCTCAAATAAAACTCTCTTGCACACCTACAAGACTACCATCAAACGTATCATCGAATACAAGGCGTGTGTCTACGCTTCACTAAACAATCGCCAAACCAACGCTATTGTCACAACAGACAGGAAAATTCTCAGAAAGTCAATGAGAAAACGTGCAGATTATCCGTCAGCACTAATTTTCCAAATTGACACTGTATCATCAATAAAAGACAGAATCCGCTCTCTCAAAAAAATATACTCACCTGGCTTCTCCAAACAAAGCTTCTACACTTTGCTGGTAATGAACTTTCTGATGAGTATTACGACATTCTCAAAACAACTCCGCTTACATATCGCAGATAAAATAATTGCACATCAATAACGCTAATTGAGAGCCGTTCCTAATATGGCTGGTAACACCAGATGTACCTTCTGCTCATGGCTTGGTTGACTAGTCTACATTTTTCGTTATAGCGCTGCTTTTCTACACGACCATAATCAAAGCTTCTGCTCAATAAGCGCATATCACCCTAAAAAACTTCTTCTAACGTTGCTCGCCCCCCTCAAAAGGTGTCGCAAAGAAAGCAGCAGCCCATGAAGAAGAGTAATACGGCTATACGTTCAAATTAATTCTTCGAAATGTTCTCTCACATTCCGAAGCATTTGCTGATTGATTCGTCAACATTCATTGACTATTTTTTGACGTAAATCCAGAGACGACAAATCTGGTACCTAACCGAGGAGGTCATTCGATGCTGCCTCTTTTTCCAATTCAATGCTGTGCAAAATGTTGGCCTAAATATTGACGAACGAGTAAAGCATTTGAGATTTAAAAACTTAAGATTGCTTTGACAGAAAACGCTGGAAAGTAGGAAGCGATAAACAACGCCAGCAATAAAAGACTCTCCTATTAGATATATAGTAAGGCACAATGCGGAGGAGCACCGTCCTGTTGAAAAGTCCTGTTATCTTGATCATTTCCAATAATGTCATTAAAGGCAGGAACAATTTCATCTTTCAGTAATTTTAAATACATTTCGTCAATCAAATCGCTAGGTAAAAAAATGGCTCGACCACCCAAAATATTCTCTTCTTCGGAAAGTTCCGTCTTATATCGAAGGTTAAATATCAACACTACAATTTTCACTTTATTTATGGCAGCTCTAAAAAGTTAGTGCAATCATTGGAGAAATCGATATTAAAGAGCAACTTTGTGACGGTCATCAGTTGATTCCAGATACAGCTGCTAGTTGCATTGTTTTTAACACAGGATATAGGTGAAGATGTCCTAACACTGCAATTTCACTAGCTTTATTAGCTACAGGCTCTTCAGTTTCGTGGTTTTTATTACCTACATTCCCAATTTGGTGAATTTTTTATTTATCTCGCAAAACATCATTTTTACTTACATGTGTATCTTGATGTATTGGCACATTTATTGTTCAAAAATACATCGAAATGATATCGACCCTTTCCGAAACGAAATAATAAATGCTAAGAAATTTTCAAATGCTACAAATTAATACTTACAATTGAAATTCACAACATAATTATCCAATGTCACATTATTTAGGTGTTCGTATTATATTATTTACATAGTGTGACAAATCTGACCAAAGAAACAAAAAACTGTGCGGAGAAAGAAGTTAAAATATAATCCATTAGCGTACTTAAAGTAAATACAATTTTATGTTTATGTATTTCTTTTTAAATAAATAAAATAGGCTAAATATTAATGTATATGGAATTACAAAGGGTTTTAAAACAATCTTATTTGACCAATATTACCATTAAAAAATGTTCTTGCAGTGATTACCCTGCTTAGGGATCAAAGTAGAATAATCGAAAATATCGAAAAAATATTCCACTTTAATTAAAAATTAACTTCTCGCTAGGTTTTTTTTAGAAATGTTTCCGTTCCTGAGTTCTTGATAATGCCTGTAATTTCGTTTCTTCCGATCACTGTATATTCGTAAAAAATATACCTGAGGAATAAAAATAGTAGCAATATCAATGCCTATAAAAGGAAAACATAACCTTACAATGTAATGAGATTTAAGGAGAATAAACCACAAATTACAAAATAAATGGTTTATTTGAGCTTTATGTTTTACAATTGGGGTCGTTTTCAGATCACAATTTTTTCTTAACAAACTATCTTGTGTTACTGAAATCAAAACAAACTAATTTTATCTACGATTTAACTTTACCTGTCTCACTTATACTGACAGTTTGCAGATTTAATAACATATTGTAAGTGAGAATCCTTAAAATCATATTGTCAGTATTCTGTGATGAGTTTATTTGAAAATCATGCAATTAAGTACATAAATTTAACCATAATTTAAGAATACGTGCCGCAAAAATAAAGATATATGATAGATCTTTAAGTATACCAGACATTTCCATCATATCCAATTATTGTAGTTAAATCGTCTTGTCACAACTTCTATTCTAAATAATGGGAAAATCAGGAAGAATTCTTGATACTACCCGACATAGTAAGCAGTTAAAAATCCAATACCAAATTACCAATAATTCGATTTAACGAATTTATAAAGAAAAATTCAAATAACAGTTTTGGATGGAGAGGGCTCGGTTTAAGAAAAAGAAGATTTTTAGAATACATTAACAAAATGAAACTTCCAACATCCACGAAATAATATTTGGAAGTGACTTCAATGCTGGAGTAGGAAAACGAATACATAGGGAGGTAAAAAGAAACAATAATTAAAAAAGTAATTAAGATAAAATTATTATCTACAGACAATTTGAGTAAATATTTTAAATGGCTTTTTTGTACTTAAGAAAATATCTATCAAAAAAATCATGATAAAAGCTCGTAATTTGTTTTTAAAAAGACAACCACATCAAGCATGTCAGCAACATTATCTAGATAGTAATCATTGTATTTTGCATAAGGTATTACAAGAAAGAAATAAATTTCTTTCAACAAACAAATAGCTGGAAATTACGGAAAGAATATATTTATCAATAAAAAAATAGAAAAACCCCTTAAAGACATAAAATGAAAAAAGTCTTTAGTCATCTTAAATATTTAAATGAACGAAATTATTGTTTGTGTATAAAAGTTTATATTTCAAAACATCTGAATTTTTATTACCAAGAAAAATGTGTAGTCCTTTGTAGTGACCATTTCTGATTTAAATTTTCTCTTTTATTAATCACACACAATTTAATTTTACATTTTATCTTTTCTTTTACGTGACTGACACGTTATAAATAATTTACTTAGATATGACTTAAAAAATCACACTCTCACAATTAGACATGGTTAAAGGTCCTGCTCGAGTACCGTACCGAGAAAATTGGGCAACTATAATTGCGATTTTTTACTTTCTTGTAAAGATTTTTGTAAAACTGTATTACACACATTTTGATTGTTTTGAGATATTGAAGGTTGTGTGCACAACGTTTGTTTATTTACTATGGCGGAAATGTACGCAGCAGGATATCCAAATTATATGTTAGGCAAACTGTGTAAATAATACTGCTCATATATGAACCATTAAAAGCTGTAAAAATAACTTTTTAATTTAATATAATAGGCCAAGGCATTATTAAATTACATTATAGGTTTGGAAATAATATACCATTGAAAAAGGCAATTAACTAAGTATAATATATATAGATCTTTTAATTGGAATGTCTATTATTTGGAATTAATAATTCTTATCTCATGCGTTATTGGTTCACATATTTTTAATTTAGTAGTAGACCTAGTAGTTTTGTCGATATGATTCGAACAAAAAGTTACCTCGTTTCTTATTGGTTTTATTTTTTTTTAATTCTAATTCATTAGGATTCTGATTTTTGTTTTCTCTTCATATTATGGTCACATAACCTCCAAAACATAACATTGTATTTTAACAATTCAATATTTACTTTAAACTACAACTGACAAAGGTAACCATAACTAAATTTATAATTTTAAATTTATAAGAAAAAGCTGCCTACATTCATATGGCTCGATCATAAACAGGGTAGAAATAAATATTCCCATAATTGAGAAAAAATACTACCATAATTGACGATGGTGATGAACTTCAGAAATATTACCCCTATTAGAAGGGCTTTTTTGTGTCTAATATGTAAGTCGTAACTATTTCATATAATAAGGATTATCTTTGAACTTTTTCATTTTAAACTTAAATTTACAAACCCTTTATATATTAACGAATTAATGACTGAGTATAATATACAGTTTCCATCAGACTGGTTGTAGCCAATGCCACTGATGTCTCAATATAGTGTATATTGTGTCAATTCCCTCACTTAATTAATTTTGCATTTCTCATTTAATTAACAAGGTATGCAGTATTAGCTCTCTTATTTAATTAAGGGTATAGTTGTTGGCTCAATTTAATTTAATTTTGATTTTAAACTTTTTTCTGTTTTAGGTGTTTATTGTTTGTTTTATGTTGTTTTTAGCTTATAGTTTTTGTTAGAACAAATACCTTTGTCTTGTGACCTGATGATGGGTATATATTATAAACCTCGAAACGGGCAGCCTAATAATTTTACAAGAATAAAAAACTACTAAGATTTGACTTATCTCCTATACATTAGTGTTCGTATTATATTACTGTTTTTTCAGCTGGTTCATACGCAGGAATATAATTTTCTATTTCTACAATCACTAAACAAACTAAACTTTTATTGCATTCGTTAGAGCTTTGACCTCCAAAAATCATAACAACAAGTTAAATTTTGCTGAGAATGTCAATTTTAGGACCTCGAAAGAAGTTTACCACTTGTACCTCTCAGATCCCCCTAAAAGGTGGGGGAGTAGTGGAGGGGAAAACGGAAATATTCGATTTACCAAGAATCTGTACGCTGTAGAAAAAAATGTTTCAAATAAAAAATGTATCTGAGATAATTTTGAACAAAAATTTTCTTAAACACACTTTTTTTGTATATGAACTGTTTTCTTAGAAACAGCGCAATTTTAAATAAACTTTGACTTAACTCGACGGTAAAAGTTTCATATCTTTTGATCAGAATGTCCTATCGACAAAAATTAAAATACGTTTTAAAGGAGAAAAGTGCAGCTTTCCTATAAAATTTTTGAATTTTGCCGCACATAAAGAAACTTTCTCTCTCTCTCTTGTCGTTTCCTCATTGCTGAGGATCGTGATTTCCTACAATGCTTGGGCTTTGGGCTGCTCTCATGGACTCGGAAAACGTCTCTCCAGTGGCTTTCTGTACTTGATCTGACCATCGGATAGGTGAGCGTCCTCTGCCTCTACGTCCTTCTACGTTTCCGCACACAATTAGTCTTTCTAAGTTGTCATTGTCTCTTCTCGCAATGTGGCCAAAAAACTTTAAAACATTTGCAAGACAGTGAGAGGAGAGTCTGGTCTGAATGTTTAGCTCTTCGAGAATCGACTGATTGGATCTGTGCTCCGTCCACGAGACGCGTAGCATTCGTCTCCAGCACCACATTTCGAATGCGTCAATCCTTTTCCTATCCTCTGATTTTATTGTCCATGTTTCGGCACCGTAACTGAAGATTGAAAAAATGAGTGTCCGTACCAGTCTCATTTTGAGTTTTTTGGATAAAGAGCGGTCCTTCCATATTTTTGACAGTCGACTCATCGCGTTCTTGGCCATCCCTATTCTTCTGCGAATTTCCGTATGGGAGGAGGCTGTATTGCTTAAGGAAGATCCTAGATACGTGAACTCGTCTACTTTCTTGAATTGATTTAGGGCGCCTGTTGTTTGGAGGATATTCGCGTGGTCCACAATCATGATTTTTGTTTTCTGATTATTAATCTTGAGCCCAGACTTGTTGCTTTCGGTTTCTACTCTCTTTATCAGTCTCGACATCTCCTCTTCAGATGTTGCTATCAGTGTTGTATCGTCTGCGAATCTTAAGTTTGAGATCTTTTTTCCTGCAATGGAGATGCCGCCTCTCCATCCATCGAGTGCGTTTCTCATTATGTATTCTCCATATAAATTGAACAGGTCTGAAGATAGTATGCACCCTTGTCGTACACCTCTGCTGGTTTTGAAGGTATCAGATTGCTGGTTTTCAATTCTTATTTTAACTGAGTTATCTTCGTATAAGTTTTTAATTAATATTGCCAAATGATCTGGAACTCCCATCTCATGAAGAACTGTCCAGAGAACTTCCCACTTCACACAATCAAATGCCTTTTGGTAGTCTAGAAAACAGATTATTATTGGAATTTTAAATTCGCGGGCCTTTTCTATGAGCTGCCGCATATTAAGGATTTGCTCTCTCGTACCCTTCCCTTTGACAAAGCCTGCTTGTTCTTGGGGTATTTGTTTGTCTAAGTATTGTTGCAAACGGCGTTTAATGATTCTTAGTAATATTTTGCTTGAATGGGAAATCAGTGAGATGGTACGATAATTACTACACTTTGTAGTTGTTCCTTTTTTATGGATTGGTATGCACAATGATGTGCGCCATTCTCTGGGCCACTTTCCGCATCTTCAAATTTTATTACAAAGTTTCCACATTATGTAACATCCTTTGTCTCCCATGTTCTGAAGGAGCTCTCCCGTGATATCATCGCAGCCAGGGGATTTATTCTTCTTGAGGTGAGTTACAGCTTCTTCAATCTCGGACAGCAGAATTTCAGGTTCAGGGTTGTATGCGATGTTTTCGAGGGCTGAAGTGTAGCCTAGATTTACGTGTTCTTCCCTGTAGAGCTCTGAACAATAGTTTTTCCATGTTTCCAACACTCTGTCGATATCACTTATGATAATTTTCACTTTCCGGAAGAGGTCTTTGGTTTCATTTCGATATCCGTGATTTTCTATTTCTTGACAGATTTCAGAGATGTATTCTTGTTTGTCTTTTCGGCATCTTCGTTGAATATCTCTGGAGAGAGCTTTATATGTCTGTTGATCACAGGGGCCAACTTTAAGTTGCTTTCTTTGTTCAATCACTTTCCACGTGTTTCTGCTGATCCACGGTTTAATGCTATTATTTATAGATGGTTGGCGACATTGGTTCACTGTTGTTACGATGGTTTCTTTAATATCTGTCCAGGCTTCATCCACACTTTGTTCTGCCTGATTGTTCTCTATTCTGGTTAGTGCTGGTTCAATTCTCTCTTTAAAGGTAGCTAATTCGGGGTCCGTTAGCCTAAAAGAACGGGGAGAAGCTTTGCGTATGTTCTTGAAACGTATTCTGTAATCAGCCATCAAGAGCTGGTGATCGCTTCCGCATTCTGCCCCTGGAAATGTTTTTGCGTTGGTAATTGAAGACTTCCATCTCGAACTGATCAGAATAAAGTCTATTTGATTTCTTGTTCTATCTCCAGGTGATTTCCAGGTATAGAGTCTACGCGGATGATGCTTGAAATGCATGTTCATTACAGAAAATTTCCTTTGGTTGCAGAATTCTAATAGTCGGTAGCAAATTAATTAAGTAAACATTTGAAATATGCCCAAAAACCGCTGAAGTTAAACAAAATAACAAACACATGATCCGCTCATCACGGAAAATGCTTTTACGAAGACGGTTTTTAGATGAAATTTGTAGCTGAAATTGTGTCGTTCCAAAAAACGTACTTCTGTAATAAAAACAAGCTGTTTTAAACGTTTTAGATCGTTTGTAATGTGAAAGTTTAAATTCAGCGTTTTTTAGACATATTTCGTAAAATATGGTAAAAATCGCTAAACGTTTATTTATTTAACACCTAAAAAAACTGACGTCATTTGCGGCAAAATGCAAAAATTTCATACGAAAGCCGCTCTATTTATCTTTATGACGCAGTTTAATTTTTATTCATAGGACACTTGGATCAAAAGATATCGAATTTTTACCGTCGAGCTGATACAAATTTTATTTAAAATTGATTTCTCGCGCGCGTCTGACGTTGAAAAACACCGATCGCTTCAATCGTTATTTCTTGGTTCATTCTACAGAAAAAGTGCTATTAAACATTTTTGATCTTAATTATCTCAGCTACATTTTTTTCCACGGCCTGCAGATTCTTGGTAAATCGGTTTTTTCCATTTCTCCCCCCTACGAGGGGAGTTTTTAGTAGGAAGCTCAGGGGTAAAAGTAGTAAACTTTTTTGCAGCTTTTTAAGGACCCAAAATTTACATTATCAGGAAAATTCAGCTAGTTCATATAATTCTTAGAGATTCAGTGGCATTTTCGTCTCTGACGATTGGAGTATTTGCTTACCAATGACAACGTAAAGTTGCCGTTTATTGAGGACCGTCACTTTCTCGCTCGCTTAATCGCTTTATCGTCGATAGGTATCGTATATAGGAATTCTGGGCAACTGTTGTCTAAACCATGGCGTATTTCTGGTTTGAAGGCAAGAAATAATCTGATTTTTACTTTTCCAATTGATACTCAAGCATACTCTATTAACTAGGTTAAGTTCATAATTTTCATCACTCCATTGCTTATTTATGTTTCTTGCATTTTTTATGAAAGTCGTCTATTATAAACCAGTCGTAGTGCAGCCAGTTGGCTTATTGAACATCTTCCATTCTTTCATGATACCCATTCCACGATTCTGCAGCCCTATACCAGCTTATACAGGTCTAGTGGATATATTTTTGAAGTTACTTTTTTATTCTATTGGCTGTAATCTAATGCCTTGCATTTATGCAACATGCATAGAGCTGCTGTAAAGTCTGCTGCTTACGTCTCCATGTCTTCTTGGCTATCTGTTCCAAATGTTTAAATTTCCAGAATATTTATGCACCCGGCCCTTCTGCAGTGGTAGACCCGTCTGTCATCCCTCTCGTGGCCACATGTCCTCGTGAAATGGTACTTTAGTAATTTTTTATATGATCTGAAATCACCATCCATTTGGTATCCGTTATTTATATAATATCTCTTTCTTACCACACCCCTCATAATTATATGTAAAGGTGAAATGTCCAGTATTCCAGGGAGATTTTGCTACAAGCAAGTGTTTACAACTCGCTTCGTTTGATGATGGCACTTTTTATCTGTAAGTTTGGCCACCATACCACGGATGCGATGTAATTGTTAATTTTACCACCATGTTATAAATCCAATATAAATGTCTGGTTTTAAATGCCACGTTTTCCCCTTTTGATTGTTTGTTTTATCTGCTGATAGGTTTTTAGTCTAATATTACCACAAAATACTTATCTTCTCTCACCAGATTTAGATGTGTACCGTTTAGGCTTATAAAATCGAATCCTTTTATATTCCTCTTTCTGGTGCATAATTTTGGACTTCTGGGGACTTATGTTAAGCCTTTTCATTTAATGTCCATTATATAACTATAATCAGAGCATATCCCGTTACTGAGCCTAACTATCAGCCCATTCATGACCAGATTTCACGAGAGAGGAGATAAAACCTTCCACTGCGGATAGCTTCTGGCTACTTTTGTTGACACAGTATTTCTTAGTGGCGTTGCATGTATCGTGTATCACATGGTTGCTCTGCATGCAGTATATCTATTTGTAGCTTGTTTCATTCATTCCTTTTGGACGAATTGTAGTTTTTTGGAAAAAATGTCGAAAGCACCATTTTTATTGAGAAATGCACTCAACATCACTTCTTGGTCTTCTAGAACGTACTCCATCCTTTGTACGAGATGGTACAGTGCTGTTTCTATAGAGGATTCTGCTCAATACACATACTGTTCCTAATGTATCGTAATTTCAACCAATACACCATCCTTAATATGCCTACCGAGTAGGTTTTCTAGAGTCCTCATTTAGCACTAAGAACTATCGACCTTAGAGACCTAGCTTTTTTCTCTCCGGATTGACAGGTTAAGGTATAAAAGTCATCCTTATTAGGCTCTATATTTTCGGTATGTACCCCAGTGCTAAACTACGTTACAGTATCACACCTAATTTTTGTACAGGTTATTTCCTTTCTGTATAAGTATTGGTTAGATTCCGCCCAGTGCCGGTGATTTATGTAGCTCAAATGTGTGTACAGCTCATTTGATTTTATCTACCACTTCTTTTGTCACAAGCCAGTTTTTTCTATAGCCATAAGACATTGTATTTAGTCCAGAACTACCACTAAAGCTGTCGAGTGGTATGAGCTTTGTTTTAGACTCTGGAAAACGCACCCTTAAAAGTTCTTTCAGGTATTTGCACCATTGTGTGTATTTTTCTTAATTTTGTTTTATTTTTTAAACTTTCACAATATTTGGTGTGTTTTTACCTTTGTCGCCATTTTTCTTTCTTCTTTTTCATCTGTTACCTAATTTCCTACGTTTCGTAACTCTATTTTTTCGAATTTTTTTTTAGCTTCTCCCTCCAACTTACCTTGGATATTTCTCTACCTCTACTTCCTGGTATTATTCATTACGTAATTTCTTTTTAGATTATATGACCATACCGTCTTATCCGTTGTGCTCTTATTGATCTTACTATGTTGTCGCTTTTCATCCATATATTCATTTCCCTATTCATCGAATTTACTTATTGCCCAAAGCATTGCTTAATTTTTAGGCCCTTAGTTACCTTAGGGCCCAATAGTTTTCTAATTACTTTTCTTTCAAAATGTTTTAGTCGTCATTCCTCTCTTGTCAATAATGTGCTTCTTTCTAAGGCATAACAGATAACATAATAATATATCTTCATTTTTTATATCTTCATTTTTGTGTTTAGGTTTATATGCTTATTCTTACATATAGTTTTGTTTCTTCGCAGCTACTACTATTTCTTGCTTTTTCTTTTTTAGCTCAATCCTATCAGTTGTCCGATTCGTCAGTATTCCTAAATATTTATACGTTTTCATCTATTCAAAACTATATCCATTGATTCTAAATTATGACAGTTGTATTTTCTCTTCTCTGCTGACATTCATGTATTTTGTTTTTGCTTAACTGACTGCCTGTGCTCTCATTGTTAGTTCTCTCAATTTGGCAATCATAAAAATACTCACATACCATTATTCTTAAAATTTAACGGTGTCTCAGATTAAAAGTCCCGTAAGTGAATTGTTTTAGACCTTTTTTGCTTCGATTAAATGATCATGGTAACTCAAGTACTAAACAAAGTTAATCACAAGAAATAATCGCCGAGGAGAATTGGTGAACAGTAACTCAAGTAATCAACAAACTCAGTGGTAAAATGTAATACGTTTCCATGAATATTTCTGGTATAAAATTAGTACATATGATATTTGTACCTACACATGATATAGCTGGAATTATTTTGACCTCTTCACAATTAGCGTTCTGTGTATTAGATTCTATGTCAGCTATCAGCTAGTAATAATGACATACATCAGAACAAAAATTTCAAAATAGTCGTATAAAAATTATGTTAGGTACATGATGATTCGGATACCAATGCAAAAGTGCTAATAACATCTTATTCCAAAGAAACCAGAATTCACTATAAAATGATAAAATAAACTGAATAACTAAATCTGACAGCAGAACTACAATGCTGTAAGGGAATAAAACAAGTTAAAAAAGTCAAATATTTAAGGAAACAAACTAGAGAATATAAACATTATTGGTTTGGATGAAAAGGAGAATCTTGGTAAACGAAATAGATGAAAGAGTGATAAGTAAAAGAATGTTATAAAATCTTAACATGAAATTAAGACACAGAAAAAGAGAAGATAGTATATGGAGACTGGGAACTGGTTGCCAGTTACTAGAATCTAAGCCCGTTATAAAACGCAAAATCTGCTGAAATATATATATATATATATATATATATATATATATATATATATATATATATATATATATATATATATATATATATATATATTTGTTATGAGTATAAAAATGATTTCTATAAAAATAAAAGTTATGAGTGTCAATATACTCGTATTTAATTTCTGACATGCAGATCAACAACTCATCCGCACCCATCGAAATATTAATGAATATATGCAAGCACACGCATCAATTAATCAAAATATTAATTACTCCTCCTATGTGACTACATTCTAAAATACAAGAAGACAGTTTGTCCAACTCTCTTCGATACGCTACATCGATTTCACCGGCAATAAAATGACTACAACCTCACATATCCTCATATTCCGATAGAATCTGAAGGAGACTAATACAATCTGATGGAAACTGATAGATCATTAAAGTATATAACGCAATGTGAAATTGATAACCAGGTTGAAAAATGCTCATATATGACAGGGCGGGTGCAGTTTTTTCGCTGTTAGTCGACATACTTGATGGTCGAGATATAGTGATTTATATTAAGTAAGTTGATGGAGGTTTGATGAAATTCCAATAGTGGAGGACGGTGTTAGTTAACTTCGACTCCTCCTTTGAGAAACTTCTTAATTAAACTTGTCAGACATTTTGACAAGCTGAGCTTAATAACAGCTTAATTAATTAATGTGTACAAGAAGAAACACAAAAACAATATTATATATATATATATATATATATATATATATATATAAATATATATATATATATATATATATATATATATATATATAAATATATATATATATATATATATATATATATATATATATTTATATATATATATATATATGTACATAATTACTATTTAGACGGGAATAAGCCACAATTAAAAGTTAAACTAAGTTTATTGAGGTTTCAATTTCCACTTCGGAAATCGTTCTCAAAATACAAACATTAGTAAATTAAACAAATTTTGTTTTTGTTGAATCTACAATATTATGAACAAAAATGTATTGTAAAATATATAAAAAAACATACCAAAACGTAAAACGGGACACTGACCTTAATGAATTGTCAGATGTAAAAATCGATACCTGATATCTCTTGGTTTACTGTCATTAATATATAATTATTTTTATATGGGAGAACGTTGGTGTTTTTGAACAAGGTAAAGTGAATATGTATAACTTTAATAGTCTTTTACGGTGTTAATTGTTTAAATCAGATTGAAATATATTTTATTTAGGTTCTATGTATCTTTTTTGTCATTATTTGAGTTAGTATTTCTTTTCATTTCTATTGATTCGTATATCTCCCTCTTCTTTTTGTTTTGTTCGGTTTTTAAAATTTTGATATTTTCGAAGTTAAATTTATGCTACTTCTCATTCTCATGTTTTGTGAGCGCAGTGATGTTGTTCTTGTCATATTTGTGAGAACGAATTAAGGATTGAAGCAGTTAACTGGTTTGCACAATATAGACACCTTCACAGTTAATACATGGTACCTCGTAAACAACATGTGGTTTTTTGAGTTTTGGAGTTTTTGTTTTTAGTTTGGTAAAATATTTGTGTAAAAGATTGTTGCCTTTGTGAGCCATTGTTATGTTATGTTTAGCTAAAAGATTCGTTAGTTGTTCGGATAAACCTTTTATATATGGAAGAGTATACGTAGTCTTAATACTGTTGAGTTTATTGTTATTTGTATTGTTGTAAAATTTATTTAGTCTTAATTTGAAAATGGTTTCGATTAAATGTTCGGGATATGCAATATTTAGGAGGGCAATATTACAATACAATATTCTCTTTTAGTGACATTTGTTCTCCTTGGCACATGCCATCAGGAGGGTTGGCAAACAAATATTATTCTCTAATATACAAAAAATTACACTAAGGCTTATTATATCTAACAAGATCATTAAAATTATTAAAAAATAGATCAAGTAAATATTCATATAAATTTTATAGTAATAAACTAAATGTGTATATCCTACTGAGTAACACTTCGCACTAGACTAAATAATAATAACAATGTATAAGAGGAAGGTATAGCTTGGATTTGAAATGATTGAATTTGTCCCTTAGAGGGAGTAAAAGCTGTTTATGTAATAATAATAATAACAACAATAATAACAAGATAGTCAAGAGAGACAAGACAGATAAAAAGATATCTCCTTCTTTTTTTCTATCATATTTTCAATCATACTAGGCCAGCTATCTCTCCATTCCTATTCACACCTTACCTCAATACCAAATTTTTCTCCCATGCTCATCCAATATTTCGACCAGCCACACCTTGCTCTCATCATTTCTTTCAAAAGAAATTTTGGCAACCTGTCATTGATTTTTAACATATTTTTTATGTAAATTCATCGTATATAGGCTGACTCTAGCAATACCTGTCTCCAAATCTAACATAAAGTAGGGACAATACCTTGGACAAGAAAACATTTTTTTTATATAAAATATTCTGATTATTTCCACCTCATCGTACTCGAAAAGACCCCATACCTGAGACCCATAAGTCAAAATTGATCTTACCACCGACTCATACAGTGTTACTTTAGCCAAAAAAGGTATATCAGCCTTAGACACTAAGCTACTCCAAGCCGTGTGAATCGCCACTTTTGCCAAACTCTGGCGCTTTTTTAGATAAGCTTTAAATGACAATTTGGGTTTTAAGTATCATTCCCAAATAATTATAGTTATTCACTACCTTTAATACTCGATCATTCAGTTTCCAAGACTCCCTGATCACAGCACCTCCTCTTCTAAATACAAGAATTTTGAATTTATCTAAATTTATTTTTAGATTCTACATCTTGCAGTATTTTTTCAGTTCATTAATCATCCGGTGTAGCACCTTAGGATTGATTACCATCAAAACCAAATCATCTGCATATAATAAAAGTGTTATAATCAAACCATTTATCTCCAAACCGCCTCCCAATGCTTCATGTAGATCATTCAAGAAAAGCGCAAACATTAATGGACTTAAAAGACATCCTTGTATCACTCCTACATTACAGTCAAACCATTCAGATAGACCTTCCCTTGACCAGACTGCCGATTTTGTATTCGCGAACATACTTTTTAACCAATTCAGCTAGAGAACCATATCTTTGATTTTCTATACAGAAATTATAATTGTATTTTTATATAGTTATTATTATTGTAATAATTAAGTGATGCCTACTAAATTTTCTCCCGAGGAAGATAAAAGACTAGAGGATCTAGTACAAATTGTAAGACAGTTCCAAATAAATCACTGGAAAGTCTAAAATATTCTCGAAATTTTTCCTCGTTTTAAAACAATCTTTCTTCGACTATTAATTTAAAAGCACCTTCTGTATTAAGACATGAAAAAATTTCGTTTACATTTTTATTTCTTTTATTTAGATTTACCGTTATCAACTCTTCTTCTTCCTTCTCTTCTTGGAGTAATACAATTATTGCGTTAAGTTTGCGAGAATTCATTTTTTCAAACGTACAACCTTTGAGAGAATAAACGTGAAACTAATTTCTAAACTTGTTTTCAGAGCGACAGAATATTGCCAATTAATCTAACAAACCTACTCAACCAAAACTGCCGTGAGTCGAGTACAACAGATTCTGCTGTACGTGTATGCTGTGCGCTGCGCACTGTTCTAACAAACCGTAGCTTTATACTGACTGTGAGTCATGCTTCGCTCACTGTTCTAACAAACCACAGCTTTACTAGCAAAAACGTAATTTTAAACAGTTTCTCGAAAAAACATAACCCGCTAACAATCTTGTTGGTTAAACATTGTTGCAGATTTTTGTTTAAAATATTTTTTTTAAAACGATTTTCGGAGTGGAAATCGAAACGTCAAACATTAGTTAAAAATGTAATTTTCCCATATAAACATAATATTTAACAAAGTACTATTATAATAGCAGGAGACCTTAACGGCAGAACCAGAAGGAAAGAAAACGATAAAGTAGTGGGGAGATTTGGAGAGGATGAACAAAACGATAACGGAGAACGTCTGATTGAATTATGCGAATTAAACAACCTAAAAATCACCAACGGATTCTTCAGACATAAAAATATTCATAAATATACATGGACGCAAGAAACACGAAAGCTGAAATCGATAATAGACTACATAATAATCAAACAAGATACCACAATAAAGATCAAAGATGTGCGAGTCAAAAGAGGAGCAGAATGTGGAACGGACCATAGACTACTGACAGCAAAAATGGGCATTAATTGGAAACATAACAAGACTTCCTCCACAGAAGAACCGTTGAACACTATAAGAGAAAAACAATACAATATAGAACTACTCCAAGAACAATCAATAAGAGAACTATACCAACAACGTCTAGACCAAAAATTAATAGAATTTAGATACGGCAACATCGAAGAAATATACGAGCATATAAAGGCGAGTATAAAGCAAGCAGCATTCGAAGCCCTTGGGGAAAAAGAACATATAACAAATAAACAGCACTATAATGAAATAAATGAACCAACAAAAAGAATAATTGAAGAAAAAAAGCAACTATACAGAAAATGGCTGACTACAAACAACGATGAAGTTTATAAAGAATATAGAGAAAAAGATAGAGAAGTGAAAAAACAAATAACACAGCAAAAGAATCAAGAATGGGAAAGAATCTGCTTAAATATTGAAACATATATAGGAGGTCCAAGAACTTCGGAGTCATGGAAAGTACTGAGAGGATTGAAACAAAACTCAAAAGAAAAAACTAAATTGGGAAATATACAGGACAAAGAATGGAAGGACTACTACAAGGAACTATTAACAGAACAAAGACCACAATTCATTGGAAAAGAAAACAGGCGAAGACGAAGCAGATTCCCACAACAAGAAATAGAAATAACAGATAGGGAAATGAGAACGGCCATAAAAGCAATCAAAAATAAGAAAGCACCGGGACCTGGAGGCATCTCACCTGAGCTTATAAAATACGGATCAAAAAAATTACACCGGATGATACAATGGATATTTCAGAAAGCCATAAATGGAGAACAACTCCCAAAGGAATGGACGGCGGCATATATGACATCTATATTTAAGAAAGGAGATAGAAAACGATGCGAAAACTACAGAGGAATAAGCGTAATATCATCAATAGGAAGATTATATGGGAAGATACTGCGAGAAAAGATAGAGCAAGCGATAAAAGGCAAAATCGGGGAGGATCAGGCAGGCTTCACTGCAGGAAGATCATGCATAGACCACATATACACACTGGAACAACTGTTGGAAAAGAAAAAAGCAAAAAATAGAGATATACACTTGGCATTTGTGGATCTGAGAAAGGCGTATGACTCTGTACCAAGGTCAGAACTATGGGAGGCAATGTACAAATTAGAAATACAGACGGAACTCATAGAAGCTACAAAAGCTCTGTATAAAGAAAATAAAGTGTCCATTAAAATGGGAACAAGAATCATAGGAGACTTCACCACAACAAAAGGGCTCCTGCAGGGTTGTTCCACATCTCCAACCCTATTCAAAATATACTTAGAGAAAGCCTTGACTACATGGAAAAGAAAATGCGAAGGCATGGGAGTACCGGTACGGAACGAATACCTATATACATTAAGTTTTGCAGACGATCAAGTAGTGATTGCACAAGACCAAGACGACCTCAGCTACATGATGAAGAAACTACAAGAAGAATATACCAAGGCTGGCCTAGATATTAACCTCGCGAAAACAGAGTACCTATCTACAAGTGAAGAAGACATAGAAGATCTACAGATTGATGACAACGTAACAATCAAAGGAAAGGATAAATTCAAATACCTGGGGTTTATAATCACGAAAAAGGCAACAACAGAGGAAGAAATTACACAAAGATTAGGACAAACAAGAACGGCAATCCGACAACTTAACTCAGTATGGTGGGATAGACACCTAAATATGAAGACAAAAACGCAGATTTATAAAACATTAGTGCGAAGTATTATGACATATGGGGCCGAAAATTGGATCATAAACAAGAAAAACAGCAGTAAGATAATAGCAACAGAGATGGAATGCCTGCGAAGATGCTGCAGAGTAACAAGAATGGATAGGAGAAGTAATGACGAAATAAAGCAAAGAACATCAATAGAAACAGACATACTAACATATATAGAACAAAAAAGACTAAAGTGGTATGGACATGTAAGAAGAGCTAGCGACAGCAGATGGATAAAAAGAATAACCGAATGGAGCCCCATAGGAAGGAGGAAAAGAGGACGACCCCAAAAATCCTGGAGGAACGAAGTAGACGACGCCATGAGTAAGAGAGGACTAAACGATGGAGAATGGAACAACAGAGAGAGATGGAAACGGTTGAGCGAGGGAAGGCAGTGAATACTGTAGAATCCCTAAATATATATACTATTATAATACTTAACAAAGTATTATAATACAAAATATCAAGAGAATAAACCAATTCTGTCAATTTGCCTATTTTTGACAGTATTTTTAAATTAAAATTTCGTGTGATTCTGTAAACAATGGAAAAACTGACTTAAAAGCAGTGATGAAATACTTTCATTTAAAAGGTTTAAAATCATATATATATTTAGGGATTCTACAGTATTCACTGCCTTCCCTCGCTCAACCGTTTCCATCTCTCTCTGTTGTTCCATTCTCCATCGTTTAGTCCTCTCTTACTCATGGCGTCGTCTGCTTCGTTCCTCCAGGATTTTCGGGGTCGTCCTCTTTTCCTCCTTCCTATGGGGCTCCATTCGGTTATTCTTTTTATCCATCTGCTGTCGCTAGCTCTTCTTACATGTCCATACCACTTTAGTCTTTTTTGTTCTATATATGTTAGTATGTCTGTTTCTATTGATGTTCTTTGCTTTATTTCGTCATTACTTCTCCTATCCATTCTTGTTACTCTGCAGCATCTTCGCAGGCATTCTATCTCTGTTGCTATTATCTTACTGACTTAAAAATATATCAACTTTATCAACTAACTTAAAAATAATTTTAAAATCAATGCTTTTACCACTTCTCCGTCTTCAATTATCAACATCGTGTGGTTGAACTGAAGCGTAACATCATGAGGGCAAATGATGAACACGCTAGTGTAGTTCCAAAAATTGCTACTGTCCAAAATGTGCCTGACTGAAAAACTTCATTATGTCGTATTACGTAATCATTAAATAAAAGTGCGTGAATTAGCAGATTTCAAATGCTGCAGTTCGTCATACCAGAGCAAAAACTAAGTATTTAACCGTTTCTCCCGACCTTTTGAAAAGACAAAGAACTCAAAATTGTTTTTGTTAGCAAACATTTTTTGCTTTTACTTGACTAAAATGGGAAAGTACGCGTATATAAAGATCCAAATTTACAATTTAATTATCTAGTGATTGTTCATGTCGAAGAAAGCTGATTGATGATGTGCGTTCGCTTAGATTTATGAGAAAAGACAGAGTTTATGTTGATTAATAGCGGAAATTTAACTACATGTCAGTACGGTACGTAGCAGAACATAAGTTGGATACCTTGCAACCTATATATCTGACTAATTTTTTGAAGCGAAGCTTCTATACTGGCGTTGCAATATTTTTCGTCGTTTCGAATTTTCTTTTATTCCAATCTTTTCTTTAACTTACCTCTTACCTGATGTAAGTATTGTTAAAATTAACGGTAAACAAAGTACCTGACTTACCAAATTCCACAACAAACACAAATATTTTTATTGCATTAAGTAATATAAGGTTTTCTTCGAAGCGACGAAATAAAAAGACGCATAACAATAGCAAACAGAACTGTTCACGGTGTCCAGAAACATTTTAAAAATAAAAATGTAAAACGTGCAGTAAAGCTTAATATATACAAGACCTTAATAAGACCGGTTTTGATATATGGGGCTGAAACGTAGACCTTATCTCAAAATGATGAAAGATGGTATTTTTGAGAGAAAAATTCTTAAAAAGATTTTTGGGGTCGTAAATGAAAATGGGCTATGGCGTCGAAGATACAACTTTGAACTATATCAGTTATACAACGATTAAGATATTGTGAAATTCGTTAAAGTCCAGAGACTTAGATGGGCTGGACATATCTTCAAACAACATTTTCAAAACCAGAGGGCACAAGAAGCAGAGGACGACCACGAATGAGATTGATTGATGATGTTAAAGAAGACCTTCAGATTCTAAGGGTCAGAGGATGGAGGGAAGTTGCCAGGAATCGACATGAGTGGCGACTCCTCGACGGATTGTTCGAGCCACTTATGATGATGAATATAAGGTTTTGAATGTTTTGTCCTTGTCTCTCTTTTTCTATAAAATAATGATTTTATTAGAAACGTTTTATTGAATTACAGAAATATGTATTAAATTTTATACATATTTATAAATCGAGTTTTTCATCCCTTGTTTCATTGAAGATTCATCATCAGTAATCGTAATTTTCGTAAATAATCGTAAAAGATTTATTATCTGATCAAAGATTTTATCAAACAAAAGTTGTTTATTGATTACTTTGCCTTCGATTTGGATCGTTTTCTCACATACATTTTTCTATTCTTGAGATAAAAATTTTCCAACAAATTCATCGCATATTCCGATCTTCTTCGTCTGGTGCAACCCATTACTGGAGGTTTGCGATCACTAGATCAAAACGTTCTCTATTTTGCTACACTATTTGTAATTGTTGAACGTTTATGCCCGTGTAAGTATATAAATGATAGTTTTTACATAAAATAGGGTTTTTGTCGTTATTTTTATTATTATTAAGGAATAAAACAAACGACTTAACTCAACAATATATTAAAGCAAGAATTGTAACCAAATTAAAAGATAACTGGACACTATCAGAGGCAGCAAAACATTTTAACATAAGCAGGACCACAGTTTTTCTATTAATAAAAAAATGGAGGGAACAAGAAACTCTCGAAAGAAAGCGAGTGTCTGGAAGACCAAAACTATACTAAATTTTGTTATGTAAAAATAAAATTAATATTTTGTTATATCTCCATCGGCATTAATAACAGCTTGTAGTCTTCGGTCCATCTGCGTGAAAGGAACTATGAAATTGTCTTCTTCAGAGAGCTCTTCCTTAACCTGTTGTATACCGTACCACAGCTCTTTAGCATTTTAAGGTATAAAATTTCGCCGATACAACCGTTTTATAATAACCCCCCACACATTCTCGATTGGGTTTAAATCTGGACTATAGTTGGACCATGGTAAAGTTTCGATGTTGTTATTCTGGAGCCACTGGTTTGTTATATTTGCAGTGTGAACAGAACAATTATCTGGTTGGAGGATAAAATTATATTCTGGATACAATTGTTTTACACTGGGAACCATAATGTTTTCTAGAATATTCAGATAAGTCTGCCCAATAAACCTGCCATCAATGCCATACCATTCCCATTCCACTAGATGAAATCCATCCTCATACATTGGCACTAAAATGACCAGCTGCTCGATATCTATCAAAATATAGAGGATTAAATCTATTATTATCTGGTCTATACACCCCAATTTTGCCCTTTTTGGAAGATTCAATAATTTTGTCATCTGTAAATATTACCCTGTCTCAATAATCTTAATTTTGTAGCTAATAGTTTAAAGCAAATATAAATCTTGCTTGCTTCTGTTGTGGTGTAAAAGCTTGTTTTTTGCTGCAATTCGGTACCTAAATCGCCATGCTTTAATTCTACGCCAAGTTGTTGTCTTTCTTTTCGGAAACTGTGACATAATTCTTGCAATTTTCGCATCTTTAAAAGGATTCTCTTCTAATATCTCTAAAAGCGTACGATCTTCATGAGCGGTACATAATTTTTGAGAAGTTTCCAGAGTTTCTTGTTCTCTCCATCTTTTATTAATATTAAAGCCTGTTGTTCTGCTTACGTTAAAATGGTTCGCTACGGCAGATAGTGATCAACCATCTTCTAATTTCGTTACAATTCTTGTTTTTAGTGCTTTGCTAGCATGTAGAGCCTTTTTTGAGGTTGAACAGAATCAGTTATTTGACAAATTTTAAGATTTGGCAGTGACAGTGACAGTATGTAAATATGTAATAAATACACTACTTAATTTTCTACAAAATACGCTGTAAGAGTCGTATCAGTTTTTTTAGGAAATAGTTGTACATGTTCCTAGCCTGTTTTATGTGTGTTTTTATTTTTATATCTGTATTTGAATTTGTAAACTTGTTCTAATTGAGTGTTATTTAGGTCAATACGACAATGTTCAATCAGCATTACTTATTGATTTTTATCAAATCGTAAAGGTCAGGTAGGAGCATGCTATCATTAAATTGAATATTTCTAACGATTTTTTCATGTTTTCTTTTTTAGTACTTTAAGTAGAAGCTTTCTTCGCCTGTTTATTATGATATGGTGCGTCGTCGACAACACTAGTAGGAGTGTTTTCAGAATTCATTACGTCATAATAGTATTCACTTATTGCTTGATAAAATGAACTTCCATCAAGTAACGGTTAAATCCATCACGTATTGACTTTTGTTTATGATTTTTACCTTAGGTAGGAACTTTTCAGAAAACCATTCTCATTGCCAGCACCAACAATTGTAAGCCTCTGTTCCTTAGAAACGGATTTTTGGATATTCTTAAATATTTTGAATATTCTACGCTTGCATCTTACTGCTATGCTAGTTGAAGTATATAAGCTACTGCTTGCTTACTTCAATTATATTCTTTAGTGTAACTAGAATGCAAATAATGCAGTATAAACAATTGCCCTATTTTTGGATCGGTATCTTTTAATTTTACGTGAATAATCTAGTCGTAATTTCTTATATCGTGCTTTTCCATGAAAATGGGTCGATTGGTTCTGGATTTTTTTTCAACCAAACCCTTAATTACGAATTTCAATACTTCAGTACGAATTATGTTTCAATACCTTCCAAATAACCGCATTGTTGAGTAAATTTTTAATGTAAGCGATCAACTGTTGGTGCTATTTTCCCTGTTATGTAAAAATTGACACAAAATAGATAAAAAGAATGGAATAACCACATAAGCAAAATGGAGGAGTCCCGTGTCGTCAAAATAGCAAGAGATAAGTCACGAATCAGCAGAAGAAATATTGGATGACCGTGCAAAAGATAGAGTGACAACCTTCCATAGAGATATTAATCCGCCAATGAACAAGCAGAATTGCTTATAAAGAGGAAGAAGATTAAGAAGATGTAAAAATTTATGATAGTGCGACGAAGTAAACTCTCATCAAATGCAATTTTAATTTTTGATGTCGTCGTTTTT
Organism: Diabrotica undecimpunctata; assembly: GCF_040954645.1. Classification (NCBI taxonomy): domain Eukaryota; kingdom Metazoa; phylum Arthropoda; class Insecta; order Coleoptera; family Chrysomelidae; genus Diabrotica; species Diabrotica undecimpunctata. The sequence goes on along the minus strand of NC_092804.1, from coordinate 129,355,778 downwards.
TTGGCGGAGGCGCATATTTTTTCTCCAACATCAACCACCTTTACGACTAATTAACTAGTGAAGAGACTTAAACCTTAAAATTAGAGTAAGTTAAATATAATAATTATTAGGTGGTACCTACATAAGTACCTGCCATTGTAGCTACACATTCCTGGAGTTAAAAATAATAATTGTTCAGTTTATACAACTGCACTTCTCTTAAATCTATTAACAACTGTGCATTTTCTGCTTTATTTTCTGTATATTTTATAAGGTTATAGAGTACTTCTTGCGTTTGATGATTTAGAATTGGTCGTTTTTGCATACGTATCAAATTTACAACGTTACAACACTACACAAAACGTTACCTACAAGCTGTCCGTACTTTTTCGAATATTTCCACTACGCACCCCGAACTCGCCTTTATTCACTATCTTAGGCTAGTGTACATACATACTTTTTAAACTTTCCTTAGTTTTGTGGTGTCCGACTGTGTTTGTTTGCGTATAAGTACATCCAAGACACTAATATATATATATATATATATATATATATATATATATATATATATATATATATATATATATATATATAAAACTAAGTTTTTTTGTATCTTTTGGATACAATATCTGTAAAAAACAGAGCCGGATTTCGCATTGTATTCCTTTGAAAAAAATTTAAAAAACCACATTTAGTCGTAATCTATGGTATATAGTTTATCCTATTTATAAAACCAATTTTATTAACCTTACACCTTTAGTTTAACCTTTACTTTCTTCTAAATAAACTGTTATTCTACGACAAATAACCGCAAGTTATTAGTAGATAATTGCTTTTTAAACAGTACAAATATAAAGAGGTACTAATTATAATAATTATCCAATTATTATTGCTGTATACGGTACTTTGTGCTTTATTAATGTAATTGTTTGACTAAAAGAAATTGTAATAAATAATAACTAAAGTTTTAGATATCAGTGACCTTTGATATTCCTTATAATACTTTATAAGACCGTTCTATCTTTTTTTTAATGTATTATAGTTTTTTAAGAAAGATGGAGAGAATGGTGTAATTTTATAATCTAGTAAAATTCTGTTACATTGACGAGTTCTTTTCATTAGTAATAACAATAGTTTTTTGTTAATTCGATTTAATTTTGCTTTAGATTATAATTCATACTTTCAGAATCCAAAATATATAATCGATAAAAATAGAAACTCTGGATTAAAAACTATTTTCTGTGAATTCTTAAAATTTTATGATTAGAACAATGTAAGAGGTTCTATATCTCCAGGATTTATACTCCATTAAACGAATATACGACTGTTTTAAATTCGGTTTAAGGTATCGACTTAAATGGTCGAATGTGCTGAATTGTACAATAGTAAATTTTCCCCATTTTTAAAATACTATTATGGCAGATATAAACCTTAGATTTAAATATGAAGTCATAATATAAATATAGAGTTGATAGTTTATAGACAGACATAGATAGTTTATAGTTATAATTCAGATTTTGAATTATATAATTACTATCATTGAGTTTAGTATTGTAAACAAGTTAGTTTTTGAATTAAATGATTTAAACGAAGTGTAACAATACTTAAGTGATTAAATTTTAAAAGTATTTAGTCGAATATTCAATTAGTATTAAAAAAAAACAAAAATACTTACCTATTCTCCCAATCTCCTAAAACTATCATCAACCATCAGATTCACAGCCATAATCACTGTCGTCGCTATCATCATTCGGATGGTAAATTATAACAGGATTAACTGCTCCCATGTGACCTTCACGGATCCACCATTCTTCAATTAAGTCTTCACATTTTTTTACACTTTTTCCCCAAATTTCAGGAGTGGCAATATCCAATGCTTGTTGTCATGTTTTCAAGACTGCCTCGTCACTGTAACCCTTGTATCCAATATGGTTATCATAATATGTTTTGCATATCCCCCAAATATATTCAATTGGATTGAATTGGGAATGATAGGGCGGTAGTCTTAACACACGATGTCCAAAGCTATGTATAATTTCGTCTACTATATATATGTTTGGTTGTTCATGGCTTTTAGCTAACGTTAGTAATTGAGGCTCAAAACAGTATTGAGGAAATGTAATATTTTTATTCGTTAACCATTTTTTTATTTTATCTACGGTCCAGGTGTTTGTTGGTTGCTTATTTAAAATTTCCGAATGGTACGTAGCATTATCCAGTACTATAACGGATGGTTCATGTAAACTTGGCAACAGTTTTTCTTTCAACCATTTCACAAACATCTCCGTATTCATATTGTCATGATAATCGGCTGATTTTGATTTTGATGAAAACACAAGATCTGCTCCCTCAATAAAACTATGTTTTTCACCTGCATGCACTATAATATATCTCTTTCCCTCGTTATCGATGTATTTTATGGATTTTATGCTCTCGTCCTGCCAAATTCGTTTGATACCGCATTTACCAAAAATCCATGTTTCGTCTAAATAAACGAAGGAAGAACATTCTTTTTAAATTTGTTATAATTTCTTAAAAATTCTATTCTTTTGTGCACGACACTAGCTCTTTCACACAAAGCCTTTCTATTGTCTTCCTTTTTGAACTTCTGTCTCCAATCTCTCTTAAAACTCTCCAGAGACTTGTTTTGGAAATTTCAAATATATTTCTGTCTTTTAATTTTTGTAGCGCTGAATCGAAAGAAACATGTTCTTTTTTTTCGCGCATTTTATATATTGTCTCACGGATTTCAAATTTGCAACCTTCGGGAAGATCTATAGTCTTTGGTTGTCGGCGAGATTTATATTGTGCGTCATTTTGTTCACTTTGTCCACTTTTTTTTGCTTTTTGCAAAACCGACTTTAGTTTTGTTTCACTAATACAGAGTGCATCACACACACGTTTGTGTACGGACTGAACAGGTTGCAAAGGGCCCCCGTTGATTTTCTCAGCAGTAAAATAAGAAAGTACATTAAATATAAAGTTGTCTACATCTAAAACACGTCTCGGCATTTTTGACTTCAATAAACAAATACACTACACTAAACTCTCTCTTAACGGACACCTCTCTTCACCGGAAACCTTTATACGGACGGTTTTTAAAACTAAAATCAGTCGGCGATATATGAAACTGTATGTAAATTTTCGTTACTTTTTAATATCTGTAACGACTCGGTACTTTAACTATCAATAGCCGGTATGTTATACCCGTTACTTTCAAACAAATATTCAAAACTAACAAAGTGAAATATTATATAGATTCTTTTTCTGGTTTCTGAACCATCGTTCTGCCAATTTCTTTTCATTTATATTAAAAATAGTACATTTACATTTAATACAAATGTCTGATGAACACATTTGCGTAAAAATGAGCGTTTGCGTAAAAATTTTTGTTATTTTCGGATTAAATTTCACAATAAATTTTGCGTCTATCTGAACATCTATTAACTGAAATAATTTTAGTTCAGATGTCATACTAACAGTAGACCCTTTTTATTGGAATAATAATTAGACCAATTTACTTTCATACTTCTACTTGCACAGTAAAATATTCGTTGTCGCAATAATCCCACAGTCGTATATTCGTGGAATAACCTATAATTATATATCGGAATAAAGTTATCGAAGAAATTTAAATTGTGTAACCTATTATATTTTATATGTTTATCAGTTTAATATATGCTTTTTGCATAAAAGCACTTGATGTACCAGACATTTTTCAAGAATGGTCAATAAACTTTCAAAATATCTCAAGTACTGTGTTCTTGCTCCACTTGACCCCACACACTTAACTTTTATGTCCAATAGGCTCCAGACCGTGGAGACTTGTTGATTTTACATTTTATTTATTATTATAATAATATTGTGCATGGTATTTTAATTCTCCGCGATGACTCATTCAATTCTTAAGAACTCGATGGTTTTTAGATTGGTCGCTGGGAAGAATGCAACGGTTTGTTTATCTTTGATGAAACCCTAAATAAAAGTTCAACGGTTTGACTTTAAATGCAAGGTTAAATAAATTACTGCAAATGTTTAGGGTTTACTTAATACGTTTTTACAATTTTTTAAAGCTTCTATGATCAGTTTTTTCATGGATGATATGTTTCTCAGAAATTTCCTATATATATATATATATATATATATATATATATATATATATATATATATATATTGGATGGGTTGAAGTCAATAAAAGGGCTATTGGTTAACTATTTTTTATCTCGAGCTTTCAATTGTGTTTACAATTATTATCAAGAGCTGCTAAAAAATACAAAATATCTTACAAAGTTGAACTAGAAAGAAAAAAAAAATTTTTGTTAACTCACCAAATAAAATTAGTTTGGTTAATAAAATTGCTGCGAGCATATTTCAACTAACATGAAAAAATGTTACAAATATATGGAAAATTAAATCAAAATGTGATATTTTACAGGTTTTATATATAAACTACAAAGAAATAATATACTTAATTATAAATTTTACTTAGATTTTGAATTTCTGATCTTTTGTTTAAATTATTATCACTTTTGCTAATACAAACCATTTCCAAAAAAGCCCTTTTGAATTTATTACTTTCACTACACAAAATTTTAATGTTATCAAAATCCATAATATGGTCTTTATTGATTACATGCTCTGCCAAAGCACAAGATGATTTTTTAATTCTGCAATCACTTTTGTGAGAAATAATGCGATTTGAAAGATTTCTTCAGGTCTCACCAACATACTCAGCTTCACATTGAGTACAACTAATGCTGTATACTACATTTGTTTTATCTAATTTGTCTATAGGATACTTAGTTTTGGAATATAAAGATGTTTTGATGTTCTTTGTTGCTATTTTTATATTGGCAATAACCTTTAGTGTTTGTATTAATTTAGGTGTTAATGATGGTATAAAAGGTAGTGAATGATAATAGATGTTCTCATTGTTGGATACAATGTTCTGAGATATACATATATATATATATATATATATATATATATATATATATATATATATATATATATATATATATATATATTTATATTTATATATATATTTATATTTATATATATATATATATATATATATATATATATATATATATATATATATATATATATATATATATCTAAAGAATTTTCTCGGATGTCTAATTTTTGATGTAACTAAACAACAATACGTCGATTGTCTCCTTCTTGATTTTCGTGATAAAACACCAGACCCATTACATTAATACCTCGGGGAAATCAGATTTCTCTTGGAAGGGAGATTTTGGCGCCTTTTTTAATTATTAACAGTTTAATGTAAAAAATTACATTTTTTTTCGATTTTTTGCTTACCATTAAAAAATTTAATAATTATTTGGGGTATAATTTCAAAACTTTATCTTTTAAAATGACGATTTTTAAAAGTTGTACAATAATTTGTCCCTTTAAAAACTGCAAAATAAGTCAAAATCGTTAATTTTTTATAACTATTGTAAAAAATCATCCTAAATATTTATTATTGCGCCTAAATTTGTATATTGTTTATCCCAAAGATCTTTTTTTGCAATTACATTAGTCAGAAAATAATTTTAATATGAAAATATTGATTTTAACTCTTTCGTTGACTTATTAAATTACTTTAAGCTAAAAATCTGAAAGTTGCAAAACAGCGAGAATGATTTTTATGCGAGTTTTTGATATTAGTTTTACATTTTCAAAATGTTCAGTTTGGGCACTACAAGATGTCCTTATTTGAGGGCATCGTGAGCCAATGGAGTAAAAATAGATAATGAACATTGCATTTAACGCATATTGTTTGTATAAAACTTAAGAGGTCGCGGTAAAATGATATTAGATAAATAATAATGAAGAAAAAATGCAATAATTTGTTTGTAAATAAATTAGCGAAAAATAGCAAATGTTTGTAAATGAATATGTAAAATAAAATGTTGTAATTCAAATAACAATTGGCAGATTTAATATCTTATTGTCAATTCTATATGAGATTCACTTACCTTACCTCCGGTCCCCGTTCGGAGTCTAAGGTCTAAGAGTAAAAATGGGATGCACACCCGATGATAAAAATATGTATGTACGCGAATCCATTGGGGTGGTTCTTCTGTTCTTAGGACCTCCGTGAATAGCAGTAAATTAAGCTTAAAATGACATTTTAAACTTTCTACACAAAGAACGGGTACGTTTTCTTAAGGACTCTGAAGTGTTTGGGTTGATAAATGTTTCCCAAAAACATGCTGTTTTTCAGACAAGTGAATTCTCAGAACTTGACAATAATTAATCAGCCAATTTGAGTTCGAGAATTTAAAAGATGAACTAAAGCCATATTATAATTAGCTAATATATTATGATTAAATAAAAGATTTAAAACTAAATAAGGTCATATTCTGAATAATAAAAATAAAATATTTAAATCAGTCTTGACACTTTTCCAAAAACATATCATTCGTGATTTGCACTTACCACCAGGCAATTTACATCTGAATGCATTAGGTTTATCATCGTATATGGGCTAATGATGAAATTGATCTAGTCGTACTTCTTTGACAGGGCGCGTTCAACCACGGTACACTTGTGGCTCTTTGGAAGAGCTCTTTCCGGAACCGTATGAAGACGGCCTCGTTTTCTTGTAAGCGTTTTATGCTTTTCAACAGAACTTCTAAAATATATGCTCAGAAATGTAGAAAATCTAGAATCCTTTTTTTTTCAACCCCTAGAGCAACAGCCTTTTTTTATAATCTAGCTAAACGATGGCACATGATAAATCAACTATGTGGGCCAAAATTTTTAGCGCTCTTTTCCTTGTTTTAATAGAAATTTTGTACAGTGTTATAAGGCAATCTATCTTATCTACGTCTCCCATGTGTGTATTGATAACCTCAGGTGGTTGTACTGCAAAAAAATGACCAAAATAGAACAGAAAAGTTCGAAAAATTTGAAAATGTTCCGAAAAGAGCTGGACTGCAAAATTATTAACCAAAAACTGACAACAGATATACAGTTTTTCTTTATATCAACCTTTGGACAGATCTTCAAATTTTACATAAAAAAATATTCAGAAACTTTCGATTCAGAGTAATTTTCCGATTTCTCATAAGCAAATTTCAAAACAATATTTTTACAAATAACGTATTTTTCATGGATTTTTATTTTTTGAAAGATTTTTATACAAGTTTTGAGAGAAAATTTATTTTATCTAATTATCAATTTTGAACGTTGATTTTTTGTTCTACAATTTTTGATAACTTATTTAGCTGAAGCGCACTCAAATTCTAGTTATAAATAAACTTTCGAAGACATTTTGACAAAAATCTAATATCCGACTCATTACAATTAACTTATTTATTTTTAAATGAAATAGATCTCGACTGGACTAATATACTTAGGGACTTTTTGCAGTATCATTGTATAACGTGGAATAGACACTATAGCAAAAAACAGACTTTCATATAACTTATATAAAACATAGTAATTCTTGTAATATAAATAATGTAAACTAAACGCATGCATTTATTCAATTTATTTTATTAGAATTTAGATTGTAGTAATAAAGATAACTACGGTGTTCACATTGCGTGACATACAGTCTTAATCATTTTAATAAACCGTAATTTTTTCTAAAAAACTAGCAATCTCACTTTCAAGATTTCTCTTTCGTTTTTATACCGTATTAGCTTTACGAGCTTTGTTTTAAATGCAATTTTATAATGAAAGAAATCATACTGCAATTAGTAAAGTACAGAGATGTATCAGCTACTTTTGTAGTTATACCTATAGTGTATTTTTATGTATGAGAGAGTAATAAAACAATAAATTATGTATGCAAATCTCTAAACTGTTGATACGGGTGACTCAATGAAAAACAGATATTTGTCAACAAGTTTACAGAAGTATATAGGAAAACAATTTTAAATTGAGTATGACCACCAGGTATAAAGGTTGGAGCAGAATAGAATACAATAGTTGTGAGGGTTACTAATCCCTAAATAAGAGGAGTGATGGAGGTTAACAGGTACTAATGAATTTGCAAGAAATGTAAGATGTTTATTTTATTGGTTATATATAACCAATAAAAGTTTAATAAGTACCTACCTATTTGCAAAATAAAATTTAATTCTTTAGATAAAATAAAACGTTTTATTTTATCTATTTGCAAAATAAAGTTTAATTCTTTGCCTATTTGCAAAATAAAGTTTAATTCTTTAGATAAAATAATACGTTTTATTTTATCTGAAATGAGTACATTCCACGAAGTAAGGGTTTCAACAATCAAACATTTAATTCTTTAATTCCAGGAATCTACGACAGTAATTGACTAGATAATTACCTTCTAAACTTATTCCACAGAAAATGTGATAGTGGGTTTTTCCATTTTGTATATAGGAAGGTCCAAGTGGCGTATTCAAAATTCTTAACAGTTCACTAAAAGTAGGTACTTCAGTTGCAAGGTGCAGTTTATTGTGTATACTAGTGTTATGGAAAATTTGGAAGTGCCGTGTAAACGCCGAAAAATTGGTCGTCTAACAGTTAATGAAAAAACATTAATATTTAATTGTTTTAAATCATTTACAGACAAACGTTTATGTGAAAGTGTTGATGAGACCGTTGAGTTAGTTAGCAGTACACTTGGTGTTGGGAAATCTACGATTTACAGAGTTATTAAAGAAGAGAAATGTGGTAGTTTTCAAATGCCACGTAATGCTCCAGGGAAACCAAAATTTCAAATAGAATATCATTTTAAAGAAGGACTTCGACGGAAAGTGCATGAATTCTTCTTTAGACAAGAATTTCCAACATTGGATAAAGTTCTTGTCTCAGTTCGAGATGATAAGGATTACCCAGAAATGAGTCAAAGTACGTTATGGAAACTTTTAAAAGAAATAGGCTTCCGCTGGAAAAAGAATACCAGAAAGTCTATTTTATTAAAAAGAAGCGATATTGTCATATGGAGAAGACATTTTCTAAGAACCATAAAGGAAATGAGAAACCAAAAAAGAAAAATATTTTATCTTGATGAAACATGGATCAACGAGGGTCATACACCAAATAAATTTTGGCAGGATGAAACTGTTACAAGTCAAAGGCACGCTTTTGTAAATAACTTATCTACTGGTTTAAACCCACCATCAGGAAAGGGACGCAGGCTGATAATAGTACACATTGGCAGTTCAGACGGTTTTGTTGAAGGTGGTTTATTAACTTTTGAATCAACTCGTACCGGTGACTACCATGAAGACATGAACGCTGATGTCTTTCAAGAATGGTTCGAACAAATGATAGATCTTCTTCCTAAGAACTGTGTAATAGTAATGGATAATGCAAGTTATCACTCCAGACTTATAGAAGGACTGCCCACAACCAAGTGGTTAAAAAAAGACTTGCAGAATTGGCTGAGTTCAAAAAATATTACGTACCATCCCGGATCTATAAGAAAGGAACTTTATTCGTTGTGTGCCCTTCATAAAGAAAAATTTAAAAAATACGAAATTGATGAAATTGCCAAAAATCGTGGAATGACAGTACTTAGATCCCCACCATATCATTGTGAATTAAACCCGATTGAACTGGTATGGGCACAGATAAAGAGTGAAGTTTCAAGAAAAAATACCACTTTTAAAATTCATGATGTTAAACAGTTGTTTTTGGAGGCCGTAAATAATGTAAAACCTGAAAACTGGGAAAAGGCAGTAAATCACACTATTAAAGAAGAGGAAAAAATGTGGAAGCTGGACAATATTACTGATAAAATGATCGAGCCAGTTATTATAAATCTTGGTTCTGAAAGTTCATCTTCTGAATCTGATTTGGATTTGTAACAAGTAGCTGTAAGTTTTATATTAATATTTTTATTCATCTATTTAACATACCTTAGACGGTTTTAAAATCTCTTTTTCTCTTTTGTAATTTTTAAAAATTAAAAAAAATGTGAATTTTTTAAAACCCTTTTTAATGTAGGCCAGTCAGTTCTAATATAGTGTGTGATAAAAGAGGTCACTTTTGTTTACATACACATAACACTTTATAACACTGAAATAATTCATTTATTTTTTACAATTATTCAAAGTAATTTTTCAATTAATCTTGAGCACGCCCATGGAGTGGTCGGAGCTACCAGTTAAAATTATGCTAATTACTCTCTCGTTCATAAAAATAAACTATAGTGTATATGTATTATGTAGTGTGATGTCCAAAAGAGTATGGACTGATCTTCATAATTTGGTATTATGCAAAACGCACAAGACATCAATTTCTTTTACTAATTTTTCACATTCTTATGTTGATATTGTTTTATTGATATGGTGTCATCGAGATTTTTTTAATTAACAGTATACGGCATGTGGTACATTATTTGAAACATTTTGATTCTTCATTTTAGAAAGGTGACTGTTCTGTTTGAGATTTGTTAGTAATCATCATAAATATTATGTTACTTATATTTTGTAAAATTTAGATATGTTGGGGAAATTTAAAATTCTATTTTTTTAGTTGTAAGTAATGAAATATTCACTTTGTTAACCTCTAATAATTTTACTTTTGCAGTTTTCTCCTAAAGAAGTCACAAAATAGTGACGAAATATTGAGACCTAACACTAATTTTGAGTTTTATTTTCTACTGGCCGATTTGCTATTTATTTTCACGTCATTGACAGATCTGATTGTCAGTCAAATTTGAAGAAAGGCAAGAAGATAACCTTACATTATTATGAATTATTATGTCAGCCAGAAAGGTCTTATGTTATGTTATGTGGATTTATTTATTACAAAATGTTATTTTCCGCTAAATAAAGTTAGGAAACCGATATATATATATATATATATATATATATATATATATATATATATATATATATATATATATATATATACAGTGTGTCCGTAAAGTATGGAATAAATTCGATATTTCCTAAATGAAAAGCCTTTTAAAAAAAATCGAAAACACGTCGATTTTTATACTTAATGTTCTACATTTTACAATAAAATTTCATTATACAAGGTAATACACATTACAGTGATGATGTCGTCGGCTCTTTTGTAAATGTAACACCCTCTATTTAAGGACATTTTTAGATAGATAAAGATGAGCTGATTTCAAAAAAGTATGATACTTGGGTCTAATGGATATAATTTGGAAGATATGCGCTTAGAAAATAAATTATTTATTATCAATTGCAAAAAAGTAGCCTACTTCTAGTTTTTGGTCAACTGTAATTATTTTTAGTGTCGTTCAATAACAATTAAGTGGTACAATAATTGTATTAATTCGTGCTGTTCTGTATTATTGCTTAGAATTAATTTTAAGTAGAAATGAATTTGAGTGTTGAGTGTAAAGCAAAGAATTGAAATACTCATGATCATTCGGTATGGAGACAAATCGTGAACTCAGATGGAAGTGTGTAATTTATTTAATAATGAATATCCAAAAATACCCATTACGCAGTCAACAGTAAGTAAGATTGAAAAGAAATTTCGAGAAACTGGTACTGTTGAAAATGCAAGCAAATCAGGTCGTCCGTCTGGAAATTATGTTACAGCATTAGATTTTCTACTTGCTTTTGAAGAAGATGCGCACACTTCTGTGTGCGCATTTTTTTTTTCTTCTTATTATCTACACTTTAAAAAGTCTTTTCATTTAGGAAATATCGAATTTATTCCATACTTTACAGACACACTGTATATATATATATATATCTATATATATATATATATATATATATATATACATATATATATATATATACATGTATATATATATATTTATATATTTATATATATATATATATGTATATATTTATATATATATATATATATATATATATATATATTTATATATTATATATATATATATATAAAAATATATATTTATATATATATATATATAAATGTTTTTGATGGGTTGGAGTCAATAAAAGGGGCTATTGGTTAACTATTTAATATCTCGAGCTTTCAATTGTGTTTACAATTCTTATCAAGAGCTGCTAAAAAAGACAAAATATCTTAAAAAGTTGAACTGTAAAGAAAAACATTTTTTGTTAACTCACCAAATGAAATTAGTTTCGTTAATAAAAATTGCTGCAAATACATGTCAAAAAGAATTAATACTAAAATGCCCTTATCTAATAAATTCTTCCCTGAAATTTTAATAATTTTGAAAACATTTTCTTAACAAAAAAATAATTGAATTTATAAATAGTTTAAAGTAGCAACCAATTACAAATAAGCCTCAATGTCATAAATGCCAACTTAAAATGTTTAGCGTTGACAATTATATTGTCAAAAATAAAATTTTGTTTAAAAATTCTTTTTTGTTTAGTAACAAAAAAGAAGAAGATTTATTCACCATTGATAGATGTCTGAAAAAATGTAACAGATATATGGAAAATTAAATAAAAATGTGATATTTTTCAAGTTTTATATATAAATTATAAAGAAATAATATAATTATAAATTTTGCTTAGGTTTTGAATTTCTGATCTTTTGTTTAAACTATTATCACTTTTGCTAATACAAACCATTTCCAAAAAAGTCCTTTTGAATTTATTACTTTCACTACATAAAATTTTAATGTTATCAAAATCCATAATATGGTCTTTATCGATTACATGCTCTGCCAAAGCACAAGATGGTTTTTTAATTCTGCAATCACTTTTGTGAGAAATAATGCGATTTCAAAGATTTCTTCCGGTCTCACCAACATAGTGTGGTTCACACTGTGTACAACTAATGCTGTATACTACATTCGTTTTTTCAAATTTGTCTATAGGATATTTAATGATGGTATAAAAGGTAGTTAATGATAATAGATGTTCTGATTGTTAGATACAATGTTTTGAGATTTAGCAAAAAATGGTGTTAAGTTATTTATATTAACAATATTAGAAAAAAGCATCCTATGTAGCATATCTGGAGGATAAGAGTTTTCAATTAAAATATTTTTTAACAATTGAAGATCTTTATCTTCAAATCTATTACTACATATGGGTTTTCTGAACCATCTGGTTTTCAACATATTGTCTGTACCTCTTACAATTCTCATGTCAAGGAATGGTAGAGAATTATCTACCTCTTCCTCAACTGTAAATTGTATATGTTGATTATGATTGTTGAACATGTTGACTGTTTCATGAATTTTGTGTTTAGGAAGTGCCAAAACTAAATCATCTACATATCTTTTAACAAAAGGAATGAAAAAAGTGCAATTGTTAATACAATCACTGATAACATCATCCATGACATAGCTACTTAGAATGGGTGAAAGACTAGATCCCATAGGACTACCAAAAGTTTGTTTATAAAAGACACCATTAAATATAAAAATATTAGAATCAAAAACAAAGTTGATAAGTGTTTTGAAATGTAATAAGTCAATATTAGTGTGTTGCGAAATCTCATTCCAATGTTTTTCAACACTACTTATGATTAAATCTAAAGGTAAATTGGTAAAAAGAGATGTTACATCAAAACTAACTAAAACATAAATTTGTGGTAATTGGAAATTAATAATGAAAGAACTAAAATCAAATGAATCTTTAATGTAAAAATTGTTGTTTAAATTATAAGCATTAGTTAAGATGTCAGTGAGGAGCTGTGCTATTGGTCCATTAGGAGGACATAAAGATGAAACAATTGGTCTCATAGATAAAGTTGGTTTATGTATTTTAGGTAGAGCATAAAACCGTGGAGCAATAGAATTATAAATTTTGAGCTCTTTTGCTTTTTTATTATCAATAAATTTATTTCTGTTTAATTTAGATACTAGACAATTTGCTTTTTGTTGTAAAGTACAAACAGGACTCCTTCTAAGTGTAGTGTAATACTTAGTATCATTTAAGAGTTCTCCAGTTTTTTGTAGGTAATCCTCTTTATACATTACAACAGTTACGTTACCTTTATCGCTTTTGACAATGTAAATTTCAGGATGGTTTTTAAGAAAAAAACAACAGACAAATTTGAAAAAACGAATGTAGTATACAGCATTAGTTGTACTCAGTGCGAATCAGACTATGTTGGTGAGACCGGAAGAAATTTTTGAAATCGCATTATTTCTCACAAAAGTGATTGCAGAATTAAAAAACCATCTTGTGCTTTGTCAGAGCATGTAATCGATAAAGACCATATTATGGATTTTGATAACATTAAAATTTTATGTAGTGAAAGTAATAAATTCAAAAGGACTTTTTTGGAAATGGTTTGTATTAGCAAAAGTGATAATAGTTTAAACAAAAGATCAGAAATTCAAAACCTAAGCAAAATTTATAATTATATTATTTCTTTATAATTTATATATAAAACTTGAAAAATATCACATTTTTATTTAATTTTCCATATATCTGTTACATTTTTTCAGACATCTATCAATGGTGAATAAATCTTCTTCTTTTTTGTTACTTAACAAAAAAGAATTTTTAAACAAAATTTTATTTTTGACAATATAATAATTGTCAAAGGTAAACATTTTAAGTTGGAATTTATGACATTGAGGCTTATTTGTAATTGGTTGCTACTTTAAACTATTTATAAATTCAATTATTTTTTTGTTAAGAAAATGTTTTCAAAATTATTAAAATTTCAGGGAAGAATTTATTAGATAAGGGCATTTTAGTATTAATTCTTTTTGACATGTATTTGCAGCAATTTTTATTAACGAAACTAATTTTATTTGGTGAGTTAACAAAAAATGTTTTTCTTTATAGTTCAACTTTGTAAGATATTTTGTCTTTTTTAGCAGCTCTTGATAAGAATTGTAAACACAATTGAAAGCTCGAGATATTAAATAGTTAACCAATAGCCCCTTTTATTGACTCCAACCCATCAAAAACATTTATATATTTTTTCCAAACGAGTCACTTCTTTTTTCTTACTCTTATATATATATATATATATATATATATATATATATATATATATATATATATATATATATATATATATATATATATATATATGAGAATATTATAAGAATAAGAAATCTCATCTATGTATATTAATGGTGGTTCGTTTTATAGTTCATTAATAAAAGTTTCCGTTTAAACATGTTTATATGGAATACGTTCTATATTTTCTACACCTATATATGCCTATATCTACATTACAATTTAAATAAATATGCAATTAATCTCGATTTATTTTATTGTATCATAACACTGTTCTCTTTTGTAATATATACACGGCTTACATTTAAGCTTAGGCATAATCTCCGTTACATGATAATAAATTTGTGTTTATATACCCATACTATTCACCTATTCAATGAGTGCTACTAAGAAATAATGATTGTCATTAAAACTTTTCTTGATTAATTCATTAATTGGAGTATACCTTTGCTACCTAAAATATGAGACGGCTATTTAATTGCTATTTTATGCATAGTTATGAGCACAAATGGTAACTATTTAGTAATTTCATTGCAGATTATGGGTAAACAGGATGTTTTATAAATTAACTTGGTTTATTCTAGTATAACTAGCATTTTCCTTATATCATTTGTCTCTTCTAACCAGTAAATTTTCTTGTTTTGGGATATAGTCTCTTGTGTTTTTGTTATTTTATTTCCCTTAATCAATATTATAATAATTTCCTTATTCTGTCTGTCTTTCCGTAATAAAAACCCCAGCGCCACCTATTTATAAAATCTACTGCTAATTTTAATAGTATATATTACACTTCATATGTCACTGGTTTATTATAAAGAAATATTTATTAAATAAATATTTTTTATTTAATAAAGAAATAACATTGTTTATAAAGAAATGGTGGCTTTCCTATAATCTACCTATACACACACCTGGGAAAACGGTATTTAAGTTATTTCGTACCTTAACGCCGTAGTGGTGGCTGCCCCATCCATTCGGAACAACAAATCATTTCTTATTGGAAATAATTGATTCAAATCAGTGGCATCAGATAATTCTGAAGAAATTCAGATATCGAGGAGCAATTAACTTTTTCTCAAGAAAATATGGCCCTATATTATGATTGTTTATAATGACGGCCCAAACATTCACCTTCTTAGGACATTGTGTCTTATATTCTTCCACCCATGTGGATTTTCACTTGCACAGTATTAATTGGCGGTTTACGTGACCGATAAGTATGAAAGCCGCTTCTTCTGAAAAAAGTACCTTTTCTATGAAACTCTGATATCTGTTATATCGTTTCATAATGGTTTTCGCTTATCCTTTTTTACCGCTCTAACAACAGTTGATTGGTGAACATTATTATGTAGTGCTACCTGCTTCAAACTCTTTAGAGGATTTTCTTGAAACGTTAGTACAACGTCCAGTTTCTTGACTTAGAGTATTGATTTTCTACCACTTCTGGGAAGACCTTTAACATAGCCCGTTTCTCGATTTTTTTTAATTCTGCCCATTGATGATTGAGAAATCGGTGAACGATTAGGGTCCTTCTCCTCATTCCTTAAGCCCTTATTAGGAAATATTAGGGAATGGTGACACTTTAAATATTATTAGCTTGCTGTCTTCATTGGCTGCGATCATGTGCTATATGGACTGCTTTATGTAGAATTTTCCCACCAGAGTCTTTATTTTGTCTTAATCTTAGACCTTCAACCTATTCTTCTGGTAACAATAGTTCCATGGTCCCCGTTCTGCTAGCTATGTGGCCGAAGTAAATTAGGTATGCTCGGTTTACTTTTTTAATTGCATGTCTTCTTTTATTTGAAGCTCTTCCAGAATTGATAAGTTAGTTCTATGTTCTATCCAGGACACGCGTAGAATTCTTCTATATGCCCACATTACGAAGGTTTCGATCTTATTCCTGTCGATTTTTTTTTGAGAGTCCATAACCCAAGTATACAAATCTGTCTACCACTTCGAAATGAAATTCGCGGCTTGATGTATGTGCTTTTGCCCTGTCTACGATTATTATTTTTGTTTTTCCTGTGTTGATAAGTCCGAAGAATTTTTCGCTTATCCTGCTTAGCGTTCAGTGATGTTAATCATTTTAACTTCATTCGCTGTTAGTATAAATGTTCTGCGTATCGCAGATTGCTGATTTTTCTGCCTCCTATAGTGATTCCTTCATTCTAGTCGTCGAGTACTTTTCTCACTATATATTCAGAATATATAATAAAGGTGATAGTATGAAGCCCTATCTAGTTTCTTTCTTTGTTTTAAAGTTATCTGAATACATTCTGCGATTGGGATATTTAGCAATAAATAAATTACGAATTTCTGCCTGAGTCCTCACTTAATCACCACATTCAATCATGAATTAAAAATTGATTCGTTATGTTTCTGTAAGTTTCATTTTTGTTTATATTTTGTTTTATTAAATTGTAACTTTGAATATACTTTTAACATACTCTACTTTAGCATACACATGTCTTCAGCATGCCTTTAGCATATGCTAAAGCATACTCTGGTAATTATTTTGCTATTATGGCCATACTAGCCGGTACGTTTTGATTTGTTTCCAGTCTTCTTTACAAGTCTCTCTGACGACGGGTAGGCCCAGAAACGACAATAATAACTTTGTTTACAGCGACTCTAAATAAAAAAGCGGTAGTCTCTTGATACCATTCTCGGAGATTTCGGAGCCAGGATGTTCTTTTTCGGCCTTGAACTCTCCTTCGTGCGATTTTACCCTGTATTATGAGGTGTAGGTACTTGATTGATACTACAATAATTAATTTGAGATGAGCATTTAGCATTGTTACCAATCTTTGATAAACTTAACTTTGTTTTATTTGCAGTGGCATCCTTAGTATCATTTAGTTCAGTGAATGAGTATTTATTGTAGTCGAATAATACAATGTTGAAAGGGGAATTAAGAGACCTTTCAAATGAGATGTTCCTTGACCACGGTTTATATTTAAAAAATTCGTCGCATGATGAGATAATATCTAAGATATATATATATATATATATATATATATATATATATATATATATATATATATATATATATATATAGAAATTGATGGATCAAGAATTAAATTTTTTTTAAAGTCATCTGTTTCTGAAATAATAAATGTATTCCATATGTTTGTAATTACCTATTCTCATGTGGATTTTCTAATAAAATTTTCTACATTTTTCTACACAAAATGTTCACATTCCTTAAAAAGTTTTATATTTTTTGTGGTATTCCTCTTGTAAGTAGTTTTTTTTGTTTCTATTTTGCACTCCTCATCACACCCGTCATCCAATTGATATTTTCTTTCTTTCCCAATTGTTTCTTTTGTCGCAGCATGCACTTAGCTTCGCTTATGCTATTTTCTCCATATTTCACAACAAAATGATGGGAAAATACCGTGCCTAGACATGATTTTTCAGATTTGAAACTCTACACTTCTCATTATCTCATTATACTGATTAATATACAGCTACATTAACGATTTTTATAAATGTTTTGCGCTATATCTTATAGATGTATGCCCATTGTTGTTGCTTGGTTAGTACTTATTTTAATCACATGTATTTGAGGGATCGTATAACTTTGTAACTAACACAATGAAATAGAAACATACATTTTATATTTTCTTTTTTGTGCTTATTATATAAAATAAATATTTTCTATATAGTATTTCTTAATATCCATTCCTAATATATTTTTTCTATTACTCAAGGTAAAATGACACAATATTGTTCAACTATTTCGATCATGTCACGTTTAATCATTAATTTAAAATAAGTTCACACTCCATATGCAATCATACAACTATATCTAACAAATTCACGACAATTTCACTGTCAGTTGTTATATTAGCATTACGCAATGGCCTTATAACAATAATATAAATTATAAAAATGCTTACGCTTATATCATAACGATAGTGTATTGTTCCTACATTGAATGTGCATCTAGAGTACGCCAAGGCGTTGCAATTTCAAAATGTTTTATAGAGAGGTGAAAGTTGCCATCACAAAACTATCAATTAGATCACAAAGTAGGCTTTGTGTAACGGACGTAATGGCAAAATGATCGCTGGTATTGATACTGATGGTGTAGGAGTGGTCGGGCTTTCTTCAAATTATTTGTGACAAATAAGTACTTCCTATATTATAGATTTTAAAATTTATGATTTTGCACATATTTATTATTATTTCGGTTTAGTTTAGGAGAAATAGGAGAACTATAAAAACTTGAACAAATAAAAATCTACAAGATAGATATTTTTGCCTTGTAGGTAATGAGATGGAAGAACAAAAGCATCTGGGAAATATCATATGTCACGGCAATTTACAAGATAGACAAGGGGAATGGGTTTCATTATAAGTGAAAAAAATTTTCTGAAAAAAAAAAAGAAAGAAAGTGAAAAAAGAACATTTTTTAATATAAATTTCATTAACCTGCATGCATCTACAGAGGACAAATAAGCAGAAGAAAAGAAAAATGTTAACGTCAAATTGGACCAAAAATTAAAGATAAACATATAGCGTCAAAATAATTTAAGGAGATTTAAACGCAAAAATATAAAGATAGGAATTATATCAGGAAAATTAGGGAATTATATCGGATTTCCGAAGTGGAAATTGAAACGTCAATAAACGTACTTTAACCTTCAATTGTGGCTTATTCCCAGTTAAATAGTAATTACTTTAAAATGCCACAAGAAAATAGCTTCAGAACAATATATCAGGGAACAATAGGTATACATAGTCTGCATTAAATAAGTAACGACAACAGGGGAAGAATTATTGATTTCGCAGCAGACCAAAAAATGGAGATAAGCAGTAAAAATTTTCCACAGAAAATATCCACACAGAAACATGAGTTTCTCCAGATATTAAAACAAGAAATCAAATCGACCATATCTTAATAACAGCAAGACCTACTTCAGATATTTCAGATGTGAAAAGTCATAGCAATTAATTAAATATAAACAAAAAATTAACGCCAAGAAACAAGGGTGAAAAAATATGGTATGACACAGACTATCGGAGGCTAATGGAAGAAAAAAATCAAGATAAGCTTAAAATGCTGATCACCAGTACGAAAGAAACCCAAGAGGAATACATTATAGACGACAATTAAAAAATATCCAAGATTTAAAAAGAGGAAACAAAGTAAAGAAGTTATTGGAAGACTAGAAGAACATGAACAGAAAAATAATATAAAACAGTTCTATAAGAAAAGTAATTTTAAGAAAAAATGTTTCCAGCCAAGAACAAAATTATGCAAAGACAAAAATGGTGAGCCAATAACAGATAAAAAAGCAATGGTAAAACGGTGGAGAGAATATTTCGAAGAACTGTTGAACGTTACGAAATAGAAAAGCTAAGATTAGTAGGAGAGGCTAATGTAGACCTATGTATATGCACCAACAGAGAAGAAATGAAAGATGTAATAAAAAAAATGAAAAAGAACAAGGCTCCAAGATCCAATACAATAATCGTATAAATATCAAAGTATGGAGGACATTCCTTTCGAACTATTACCAGCAAACTGAATAATGCTTCTCGAGTTCCAAGGTGGTTTCTGAAACCAAACTGTGTTTCGCTAAATTGTACTTCTATTTACATTTAACAGTTTACAGTTGTACATCCATTGTTATTTGCATTTATTAATAGTTTTATACTTTTTGGTTGTTTCTTGCATGATGGTTTTGATCTGATTCCAGTGGTCTTCAACGTTATGTGCCTACAATGTTTTCTTGTCTACCTTTTCCTACTTTGGCATTGATGTCCCCCATTATTGTATTAATGTCTTTATTTTTCAACTGACTTAATACCATCTTTATATCATTAAAAAATGTCTTTATATTATCTTCACTACGTCTTGCTGTGAGCGCATAAACTTGGACCTTATTAATATATACTGGCTTTAAGTTTAATTGCATCATGATGACTCTGTTCGAAATGTAGCTTACAGATTTAATACAACTAGAGGCTTCTGTATGTATAATGATTGCCACGCCATTCCGGTGGTTATTGCCTTCTTCTCCGGAGTATAAGATTTTCCAGTCCACGCATCTCGCTTACCCCGAGAACTGGTATATTGAACCTTATCATTTCGCGTATGGTATTTTGTGTCTTACCGGACTTATAGGGACTTCTCATATTCCATGTGCCCATTCTCATACCTGATTTTATTCGTATTTTATTTTTATTGTCATAGGGATTTCGCTGGATAACGCCTTGGGAAGCCCTGTGCGCTTGTCTTCTTCTGTCGGATCTTGGTGTCCGAAGATCATGATCAGTATACCTTTTCTTATCATATGTCAATGCCATTACGAATGAACTAGGGAATATTAATAGGGTGGTTTCCCGTTTCCTTCCCTATCACAGCCCCACAACCATTTAAACTACTTTAGTCATGCTTGTGGTAGTCCAGTTCAGCAGTCAAGGTAAGTCGGTACAGGATCATTTCCTCTGCGCTTTAAGCTGGTCCTAATGATCGCTGGTACCCTTCATCAGGGAGGAATAGAAAAAAGGTAACTAGATTTTGGAAGAATAAAGGGATGGGACATGTTTTCTCTCAGGGTCGCTTTCCTGAAGTATCCCTATTTTCTACTGCGATCGCAGAAAAGTATCTACCCGCTACCCATTTTAAAATTTAAAATATCCAAATGAATTAAAAATGTCAGAACGTCTTGGATTTTATCAGACCATCATCAGTAGAAACGTCTTAATAATAATTGAGACTGGCCACATATTAAGATTACATATAACCTTAGATTACATATTGAAGATCTTGATTTTAAAAATGTTATGACTCGTGGTCTGTGATAGAAGATTTTAGTATAAGAGAGCATACTGATCCCTGCTCGAAACAAGGACATTAGAGTCCTACGGAAGATACCAGCCAACTGCAGTAATCTCAGGGTTATTAAACCTTGCTATATCGCTAATTTGAATAACTACTAAAATGTTTTCATTGATAATAACCAAAAACGTTCTGAAATTTTCAATCCTTTTAGATATTTTCTGGAAAGTTTGGAAAGTTTTTTACTTTAATATAAGTTTTTTTTAAACTATGTGTATATGCAGCTAACCACTGAGATTTTCCGTGGATAATTTATTCCGTCCCTCTCTATAAGCACAGATTTTCTATCTGACTTACCTTAAGAGGCTACATCAGCGCGTCATCAATATTAATTCGAGAAATAGTAGCCGCACCGTCTTTCGAAAGTTCTGCGAACCTTTGGCAACAGTGCGTCGGCAGTACGTGAGACTATCAAAAAGGAAGGCACAGCACAATATTGTGATAATTATAATTGGAGTTCGGATCGGATTTAAAAGCATAAAGAAACGCAAAAAAAGCATAAAGATTGTATGAAAATATTTTATTATTTATTTATTATACAAAAAGGAATAAACATAAGCATACAAATTTTAACAAACCTTTTTTTTACGAAAATAAGTATAAAACATCTTAGTTTAAGAATTAGTAAGTACCTATCATAAATTTAATAATAATATACAGTGCGTTCCAACGAAAATTTGACGCCCTCATAAACTCAGAAACCAAGAGTTTTTTCAAAATAAAAAAAAACTCGTCAATTTGTATTGGGCGCGGGACGAATTTTCATGCAAAATTCATGCAATCAAATGTAACCCCCTACTGCCACGCATCAACCCCCAGTTTTTTTTTTAAATAGCAAGTGTGGTCGAGTGGCATACCATCTGAAAGGTATTTTTTCCTCTACACGATACTTTTTTTTAATTTACGAAATAACTTTGAAGATAATTTTGGCTAATTTATTGGTTGAACATCAGTAATAACAAAAAAACATAAAATTGCACTAAATTAACCAATTTAATGTTCGAAATGACCTCCTGTGAACTCGAAACAATAATACAGTATATTTTCAAAGCCTCTTCGTACATTTGCAAATACCTTCGGTGTGAATAATGGGCATTCTGTCACAATTATTTGTCGCAACTCTGCAATATCTACAGGCGGAGTGGCGTATATTTTTGATATTAGGTGTCTCCACAAAAAAAATCTAAAGGCGAAAGATCCGGTGCAACTGGTGCAAAGTTTTTCACAATTTGTCCCTTGTTAGGTTTGGTAAAATTTCGTAATGATTAATATCTGATAAAACTTTTTCCAAAGTAAATATTTTATTTTGAAAATAAATATAATGCACCTTTCTTTAAGAGCTTTGTATACGTTTAACAATAATCTTCAGACATACTGTTAAATGACACTTTAATTTCACAGTAGTGAAATTAGACGTCTGTGTCATTTTATTGCATGAGTTCACTTTAATATTGATTTTTGCTATTACTAGTAGAAAAAGAACTATTTTGTATCTTAATGATAATGTTTTATACTTGAACAGGTTATGTTGGCACCTACAGTAATAGTTTATTAAAATTACTGTAACATTTGTTAAAAATTTTCGTTGCTCGTTACCAAGTTACTAAAATAATGAAAATATCCAAATGGATTCCAATGTTCACATATTTTTTTATTTTTAATAAACCATCATCAGTGGAAACCTAAAAGTAAGTAATGAGTATAAAATTTTAAAATGTTGCCTGTTAATCTGAAAAACATGTGGTATTAATACATATTTGATTATTTGAAAATCGCCTTTTTAAAATATGTAAAAATTTAAATTTCTTTTTAACTACTGTAAAAGTTAAATTTTACAAATATACCATAATTAATTAATTGAACCAGACATGAATTTGGGACAGCCTTTATAGTCAATAATAAAGTCAAGCACTTGGTTGTAGATTTTAAGCCGATAAATCCACGAATGAGCTGCTTAAGGATCAGGGGCAAGTTTTTTTTTTTTAAATTAGCCTTATTAATGTGCATGCTCCAACAGAGGACAAGGAAGACAAAGAAAAAGAAAATTTCTAGGATGAATTAGAAAGAACATATGACAATTGTCCCAGAAATGACATTAAAATAGTAATCGGTGATCTGAACGCAAAAATCGGAATGGAAGAAATATATCTACCGCACATTGGTAAATATAGTCTCGAAAATAATACTAATTCGAATGGATACCGAGCAGTCACCTTCGCAGCCTTAAAGAACATGATCGTAGGAAGCACATGTTTTCTACACAAAAAAATACATATGGGGACTTGGACCCCACCTGATGGATTAACGAACAACCAAGTTGATCATGTGATCATAGATGTTAGACACTTCTCCAACCTTATGGATGTCCGCACCTATCGAGGCGCCAATATTGATTCAGATAATTTTCTAGTTGGCACAAAAATTCGAGCTAGAATCTCAAATGCGAAGAAGGAGAGAAGTACCAAAACAAGGCGCCTTAATATTGAACTCCTCAAAGACCCGCAAACGGTAGAAAGGTTTCAAAACTATATCGAAACTAAATACATAACTAAAGAGAATCTAACAGTTAGTGAACAATAGAAAATGTGTAAAAATTTAAAGACGCAGCAAATAACATTCTAGGGCCGCAAAGACCACCACTACGCAATGAGTGGTTCGATGCTGAGTGCGAGGACATTACAAGAAGAAAGAACAATACATATAAAGTGATGCAGCAAATAAGAACCAGAGAAAAAGAACAAAAGTATAAATAATTTAGAAGAGAAGAGAAGTACATCCATTGGAGAAAAAAGCGAACTTATGAAAATAGAATATTGGAAGAACTTGAGGCATTACAAAAGGAAAATCAAACAAGAAATTTCTATAAAAATTTAAATAATGCAAGAAAAGCATTTAAACCAAGGATCGTACTATATAAGGATAAGGAGGGGCATATACTCAATACAAAAGAAGAAGTATTGAAAAGGTGGGTGGGATACTATAAACAACTACTTACTATCGAAGTAAAAAATAATATATCTCCAGGAAGTGATGGTATACCCACGGAACTCATTAAATGTGGAGGTGCTACTTTGACTAATCATATATATTTAAAATCATACTTAGAGCCTGAAATGACGAACAAATCCCGGAAGAGTGGTGTATTGGAATCGTTTGCCCGCTACACAAAAAGGGTGATCAATTGGAATGTAGAAACTATAGGGGAATAACCCTCCTTAATACAGCATACAAAATATTTTCGAGTATTTTATATGGTCGCCTGAGTGCATATTCAGAGGAGCTTCTTGGCGAATATCAAAGTGGTTTTAGACCTGGTCCATTAGAAACAGACCAGATCTTTGTGCTAAGGCAAATACTGGAAAAAACCAATGAATCCAATATCGACACATACCATCCCTTCGTAGATTTCAAATCGGCCTATGATAGTGTCCTAAGAAATAAATTGTATGAAGCCATGGATGAATTCCACATCTCCGATAAACTGATAAGATTGGTTAAGGCTACAATGTTTAAAGTTGTTTGCAAAGTCGAAATACAGTGTTGGGTGTTGAAATTTGAAATGCGTGTTGGGCTGCAACAGGGAGATGCGCTGGCGTGTCTCCTTTTCAACATAGCTCTGGAAAAGGCGGTCAGAGATTCCCAAATAGACAACAGAGGAAACATTTTTATTAAATCATCCCAAATTTTGGCATATGGAGATGATGTTGACCTAGTTGCCCGCACAACACGCAAGCTAGAAGAAATGTATACCACCTTGTCAAGTGCCTCAACAAGTATGGGCCTGCAAGTAAATGAGGGGAAAACCAAGATAATGGCATCAACACCCAACAATAGAGCCAGAAACATCGGCCACCAATTCACGGTTGATAACTCTACCTTTGAAGTGGTGGACAATTTCACATACTTAGGCTCCCTGATCACCAAGGAGAACGTCATGAAGGAAGAAATCAAGCGAAGAATAATCCTAGCAAACAAATGCTATTTTGGACTGAGTAGACATATGAGAAGCAGAAACAAGCCAAAAAACAAAAATAAGCATATACAAAACCCCTATACAACCAGTGTTGACATATGGATCGGAGACATGGACCATTTCCAAGGCAGATGAAAACCTCCTGCTTATATTTGAACGAAGGATCCTGAGAAGAATATTCGGTGGCATCTGTGAAAATAGTGTTTGGAGAAGGAGGTACAACTACGAGATATATCACAGATATAAACATATATTTGGTGGTAAAGACGTAGTATCTCTTATAAAAATAGGAAGACTAAGATGGGCAGGACATCTGGCAAGATCACACCAGAACAACCCTCCTAGAAGAATCCTTATGTCACAACCTGTAGGAAGTAGAAGTAGGGGTAGGCCAAAACTCAGATGGAGGGATGGTGTAGATGAGGATGGTAGAAAAATGGGCGCAGCAAACTGGCCACAGTTGGCAATGGATAGAACTTACTGGCGTAATAGACTTGGGAAGGTCGAGGCTCTTTTATAGGGCTGTAGCACCAATGATGATGATGATAATTAATTTATAATGTGAAACAATCTTTTTGATTGTTTCACATTATATAGTGCAGCAACTTAAGGGGTCGAAAAAAAGCAGCAAGCTGTTACGACATAGTACTATAATGCCATGGAGGCTAATATTTTTTTATTCTGAAACTGGGGCGTGTTTCTTTAAGGAGAAGAAAAAGCATCAATTGGCAATGATCAGAAATATTATAGACAATATTATATGTTTACATTAGTTTTTTTTTTCGTGAAATTTTTAAATACCTTAGTTTTCAGGAAAAAAAATCAAATAAAATAAAACCTACTGTAGTAATTACTAAATAATTTAAATATTTTACCACTTCTGTTTGCTATTTTAATACATCTTTCCACTATTACATGGGGGACATATACATCACCTGTTTTAGCAATATCTTACGATTTAAAAATTGATAAAGAATTTTATTTTCTCATTTATATGTCAGTATTGACTCGATATCATGAAGAATTTATATTGAAACTATTTCCTAGTACTCCAATAAACAATACAATACTCACAGACTACTATTTTGTTATATACATGATACAAATAACCAGCTACCTTTCAGAAACAACTTTTACTTCTTTTCCTCAATATTATCTAGACAATCATCAGTGGCAAGTAGAAATAACTATATTTTACAAAGCTAAAAAGAAAAACTGATATTGTCTTATTCGCTTTTGTTGTTTGTTGTTAACATTAAAGTTGTTGTACACGGCAGCAGTTCTAGTAGGCGTTTAACAAACTTAAACAATAAAATATGGCGCGTGCATGTCATTCCTTAGACTTGAGTTGCATATACAGTGGAAAGAAAAAGAGTGTACGGCGCCAAGCCTAGCCTACTTTGTGAAAATATATTAATGCTTAAAGGTAATTGTTTATAAATGTTGGCATTTTAAATAATGCAAACAATATTTTATTATTTATATGATGGAGAGTATTTGATCTAAAGTGATAGAAATCATATATCTAAACCTGCCTAGAGGGGAACAAGTATTGAACAATAGAATGACTATAACAACATCCTTATTATATATTTTCTACAAATAAAAGCGAAAAAGGATTAGCGATACTTTGAGTTGTGTTATAGATTACATAAATGTACATACTTACTATTTATTTTTATTTGTTTATTACGATCCATTTCAAGCGAAGATATTTTATGTATCTGATTATATTTTCTCCCTTTAAATCTTCTTCAATTTCAGCATTTGTTGTCATTCTTGTTTCTCCCTCTTTTGTTAGATTAGGGTCCAGTATCGTTCTGATTAGACAATTTCCTCTTTCTTATTAATAGTCGTTGTTTCCATCTCATATGTACCAACAGATCTTATTAAAATCTTAGATAGGTTCATCTGTATTGTAAACTTATATACTAATTACTAATTTTGAATAAATGTTTTAAAAATTATTTAATTCATTATTTTAAATGTTAATTTTTCATATATCCCTTAAATTGAATTAGAATATCTACAGCAATGATTTTTCAGTTACTTTTATTTAAGTAAAGCAAATAACTTACCATGGTCTATTTGTGAGAAAAGTGAAAAAAATTACCGTTAGAAATCATGCTACAATTATCGAGTGTTTGATTAGAGAAATCAAAATAACTTTAAAAAAATTAAACGGTCTAGGTTATGGTTTTACGTAAGAATTAATTTGGAGCGTAGATAATCGCCCATCTCGGTTTTGCTTTGATTTGTTTTAAAATATACCAGAAGGATAATACGTGTCTGTCAATAATAAAAAATTTCGACATAACGTAAGAAAATCAGATATTTTTTCTTTCTGTGCATTTTATAAAAATGTAGAAATTCGTTTTTTTATTTTCTAACAATATAATTACCCCCTGAAAGTTTGGAGTCAATATATAACAATAAAAAACTTACAACTTACTTTTTTTAAAATCAGTTGTTAAGGCTTCGTCTAGCTTAGTGTCTCAGGTGTGAAGCAACGTCGTGAAGGACTGGATGACAGATCACGGACTGGAAATCGCGGCAGAGAAGACCGAAGCCAGCATTCTAAAGGCTAAATGAAAAAGACAATGGATAGAAGGAACTCCAATGCTCAAGGGCACAGCTATCATCAAAGAAATGCGTCAAATATCTGGGAGTGACGCTACACCAATATGGCAGTTGGCGGGAGCATATGCGGCTGATAAACTGAAAGACACTGAAGAGTGTGGCTGCGCTGGGGAGGGTGATGCCCAACATTGGTAGACCCAAATCTGAAAGCAGGAGGGCCCTACACGGTCAGTCAGCGGCACCGGTCTGGAATGGGGGGGGGGGTAGAGATACCGACCTATAAGATGCTCATGATACGAGTGGAGAGAACGAGTCTGTTGCGAGTAGCATGGGCCTACAGGGGTTTGTCTTTACCTATCACGGGTTGCGTTCATCTGCATGTACTAGCAGTAGAAAGGAGGCATCTCCGTGAGAAAAGAAAACTTTTGGCTGCAGCCATCAGAAAATGAGAAATTTAAATATCAATGGAAAGATGGCTGGAAGAGTGGAACAGACTAAAGATGTTGCTCACTGGATTTAGCTACTGGTTCTGAGCGTAAGAGACTGGGTGGACTGTGGTCACAGGTGACTGGATTACTTCCTGACACAAGTTTTCATAGGACACGGGTGTTTTAGGGCGTATCTTCATAGGTTTGGAAAGACAGATACAGACAAATGCCTATAATGCGAATACTCTGACACTGTTACTCACACAATACACAATAGTAAAGTGTAATAGGTGGACAGTGGAGAGAGACAGAATGTATAGAGAAATAGATATGAACCCTGTGACTGTGAGAGAGATGATCGCGAAGATGTTAGGAAGTAAGGATGGATGGAATAGTGTACACAATTACATCCGACCATGCATTAAAAAGAAAGAAGAAGAAGAGAAACAGCAGCCGGGAGAACGAAAGTAGGAGAGGGTGGTTTTAGTTGGTAACCAGTATAACAGAAAGGTATTCGTTTACAGGACCTGCTTTTAGAGGGAAATATGTTGGATGCTCTCCTCTACCTTGAATCCAGCACACGCCAGCTGTCCTTAGGTATGGGTTAACCTGTTACGGTTTTTAGAAAATTTCCACCCGCAGTAGAAAAAAAAGGTGTGAGAACGGCTTATCTTAATGCAAATCTGAAAAATAACTTTGGCTGAGACAAATCAAATATTTATTATACCCAAATGAATTTAAATTTTAACATTAATAAAAAAACAAAGCAAATCCTGCCTATAGTTTTACACAAAAATTTTAAAATGACACTTATGGCACTACTGGCTTCATGCAGGTGGCTGGATGGATTGCAGTTAGTGTGGTTTTTGGTTATAGCGGATATTCTAGAAATATTCTAGAGTTATTCGAAAAAACTAGAATAATCAAACTTGTGTTAGCAACATCATAAGTTTTTAAAAATATTTCCTTGTCATATTTATTAGAAAATTGCAAATAATTACAATTTTAAGTGAATAAGTAATAGAAAATGGCAACTTGGTAAGAATTAAATGAATAAAATTATTATTAAATGAATTAGTTAAATTACAGTAAAGATTCTAGCTGCACATATGATTAATATATTAAAAAATAATACGTGGTGTGTAGGTTACGCACAAAAACACGTCAAAATAGGAAATTATAAAAAGACAGATACACAAAAAAATTATTTAAATAATTTTTTGTATATATAAAATATGAAATGATATATACTCGCTCCAAAAAAAGATATAAATGAATTTTGGATAGAAACATGTCTTTTATAAATAAAAGATGTATATAAAAACACATTCCATACTTCCGCCACAGAATAAATAACAATCAGAATGCCCACTCTCAGATGCCGCCTTTGAAGTGTGTCAGCACGCGATCGCCATATTTTAAACGGAAACATAGACTCGAATTGAGAAATTTGTGACAAGCTACGACAGGACTGTAATTTAAATTTTTAGAGATTAATAATTTAGTAAATTTGAAATAACTTAATCTATTCTTCAACTAAAAATACGATGCATATTATGTCTATGGTTGCCGTAAATAAATTAAACCGAGTTAATTTTCCTATGCACACCAGATAAAATGTCACTGAACAGCACTAGTTTCGTTTAAAACATAGCTGATTCCGTCTGCGCGAACTTATCTTTACAAGCAGAGTGGGCATTCTGATTGTTTATTATTCTGTGCTTCTGCCATCGAGCAAAAAGACAAAAGAGGGAATCTAATCGTTATGAAAAGGAGACCAAAAAAGTGGCCTCTGATGGCGGACATATCCGGAAATGCGAATGCGCCAAATTTAAATTTCATGACACTTCACAATAATCATACAGTGGTGTAGGGGTTTTAATTTATCTATTTATTTGTTATATTACATAATATTAATATTACATAATATTAATACATAATACACTTAAAATACATTTTTTAACACTAGAACACAATAAAGTTTTAATTAAATAATAACAATAATAGTCTCAAATGTGAAACAATTGTTAAAAAACTATAATACAAATACAAATAATCTTTCATGTGACAGTTGGGACAAACAATAACATCAGCAATAACATAACTCAACTAAATTTGATTTCTTAAACAAGGAAAGAGCCTCTCTTTCCTTGTTTAATGTGGCCTCTCAAGATGGCACTTCCTGTCTAACAATATTTTTGCCCCAACTACCTTTACATTCCCTCTTTTGTCTTTTTGCTCGATGGCTTCTGCACTGAACTAAAACTTGACGTAGGTAAAGAGTTGCCAACTGGCAAATAAATTGATACAAAATAATTATTTAGAGTAAAATAACAAATATTTGAGGTTTATAACGTTAAAACTTTATTTTATAGCCTGCTCTTCAGAATAGCTATAATGATTTTTTCAGTCCACACAATATACATATGTTTTGACACATATCATGAGCATATGCTACCTACTTACGATATTTTTTTACCAAATCAATTCTACTAGTTTTCCATTACTTTTGAAAGTCTAAAAAATGAATATATAAGAGATTCATTTTGCAATGACACCTCTTTCAGCCTGATAATTTCATGAACTTTCATAAAACTATCTTTTTGATTTTCTGATAAGACTGCTGTTTTTGAAAATTACTTAAAATACTCAAAAATTCTATAAAATTTGATTATGGATGATTTTTAAAACTATCATATATAGATGGCTCACTATCCATACATTATCGAAAGTATATAACTATAATTTTAATACATGGTACAGTAGTCTCCATATATGAAGAAACCAGAGCGCGCATTTATGATACTTCGAGCACGCTCACCGGTAGATACAATTGGTACATAGGTTACTTAGAATATTGGGAAACAGTGGCGTGCATATTTTGAGGCATGAAATGGTAAATGCTATAGAATAAAATAAATAATCATTTATTACTTGTCTTTAATACCCTACAAAAAATATTTTGTAACCTAACAGAAACGTGACTCGGCTGTTGTGTAATTATATTTTCAAGGACTATTTAGATAAACTAATACAGAGTTATATATATGTTACTTAAATATATTACAACACAACTTATATAATCATCTTTAAGAGTAAAACAACAGTATACTACACTAATAATATTCATATGTCTTCGTCAGAAGAAGACTCAGTCACTGTCACTCGAATAGTCCCCAAGAATAATGACAACAGGATTAATTTCCGAATATATATAGTTGTATTTCTCTTTTAAAATATTTATCTTTTATCTTTATAACATGATTGCACCGTTTTTTCACTCTTCAATACCGATTTTATTAAATTATTCTTCTGCTAATTTTCTTACGACCTCAAGTTTAAACGTGACATTCCTTTGAATGACATTATTCTTAACCGTTGCCGAAGTTACTTCGGTTGGGCTCAAGTCTGGGTGATACGGGAGTAGCCGTAAAGAGGTGTGGCCGTCTTGTCGGCACAATTCATCAAATGCGTTACATATCGGTCCTTATGAAATTTAATGATATAAAAGATATTGTGTTATGTCAATGATTTAATCATATAATTCTTAAAAAAATTGGAATCAGGCACTCGATTTATCTGTACATTGTAAGAACTAACATTATCACATACTATTACTGAATTAGGTGGTATATTGAAATAACAGAACATAAACCTTTTGTGGAATCGTCTGTCAAATTTTTCGAGGAAGTATGTCCGCTGTGTATATACATTTCATCTAAATAAACGATTGGTCTATTTTGCCTTCTGAAATATTTTATCTGTCTCAAATATTTTACTCTTAAAGTTCTTATTTCCATTTTTTCCACCAAAATTTTACGATTATTTAGTGTTTTGTCCATCTTAATTGCATTTTTTTAGGGACTTTTCTTAATGAAGTTTCTGACATATGGATATCTAACTCTTCTATAATTTATCCCTTTCGCAGTAATAGGACACTTTTCTGTTTTATGAAAATCATATATTATTTAACGAATGTCCCTAATTTGATATTCAGGTAGATTAAGAATTGTTGATTTCTTAACGAAGTTTTTTTCTTGAACCCGAAAATGTGATTTTTCCAGTTGTTTCCATTGACTGTTTACCCTCCTTGAAAATTTTTTTAACGGTAGTATAAGAAACATCTATAAAAAAAATACAAAACCACTTTATATTTATTTATATATTAGCATTGTTAGGAATTACATGTAATTAACAATTCTAACAGGATTTTTACGCATGATTAACGAAAACGAAATTATCTTGATATTTCATCAATTTGATTATGGTGCTAAAGATCAGTAGATTTATTGTAATGAAAGATACCAAGAATTTTTTATTCTTATTTCACAAAATTGTTATCTTTTTGTACATTTTTTAGTAAGCTGGTTTTTATATACATAGAATAATTAATATATATATATATATATATATATATATATATATATATATATATAAGCATATTTAATATATAAGAATATTGAAAACTACTTTTCATTATAAATAAACTACATAATATTTTTACCTGTTGCTTGTGAAGTTTGTCGTTTGATATCTTCTAAAGTAACCCCTTCTTTTTTTTTGTTTTATCAAAATATTGAAATACTTACATTAGATATTATTTCACGACTTTGTCCTGATATCACGGGTCTACACTTTTTATTTTTCACGATGGCAGACATTATGCAAATCACCAGTCACTTTGCAAATACAGAAGAAACAAACAATTACATCTAAACATGTACAATCGGCATTGACAAGTAGTTACGCTACTGACAGTAAGCCAGAATAAGGTTTAAAGTGTAAGTGGGCGTGTCGACCTTTACGTAAACGAAATCCGGTGTGTGCACTAGTTCGTCAGATTTGGTGTCCACTGTATTATTGTAAAAAGCGTAAACAAGAGTTTAGTTATATATTTTTCTAGCTATGTGTCTTACATATTTTTCTGACATATTATTTTGCTGCTAACCTTTTCGTATTTAAATGCTAGGAAACTTTTACTCTTTATTTTTCCAAATATCATATATTACATTTTTATTATAACTTTAAAATATGCGCAATATCGTTGATTAACTCCACTATAAAACAATCTTCGGGTTTGTGACATACAATTAATTATCAGTTTAACCTTTTTACATAGACACACCATTTGTTTCTTTAGCATAATAACAACGCCAAATATATCGCCTACGTTTGCGTTTTCTTTTTCGTATTATTACGTTTTTATTAGGACACAGCCTTAGGATGTGCTTAAAGATCTTAATAACGAATCCTTATAAAGCAACTGGCAATATTATACTCTGTATTAATCTTTTTATTAAGTACTGTGTTATATAATACCTCTAAACAGGTTCTCATTTACTTATGTGTTAGTACGGTAAATTTA
This sequence comes from Diabrotica undecimpunctata, assembly GCF_040954645.1. Classification (NCBI taxonomy): domain Eukaryota; kingdom Metazoa; phylum Arthropoda; class Insecta; order Coleoptera; family Chrysomelidae; genus Diabrotica; species Diabrotica undecimpunctata. The sequence continues at coordinate 129,321,736 of NC_092804.1, read as the reverse complement.
TAAATATTTTCCCAAGTAGTTTTTTTTAAATACAACGGAGCATCCGTTACCTAAAACAATAAATGGTGTACAGGCTTGTTCGGATAACTGGTATTTTGGATAACCGATAATTAAAAAAAAATGTCTTTCAGCCACATTACCAAGTTGTTCATATCGATACCACAATCACGAAAACAGGCTCTGAGACACGTCAAACTGACGTGCAACATCAGCTTGTCTCACTCATATTCACGGCACATATCATTTAAACGCGCTTCTTGACTATCGTTGCGTTTAATAATCTTTTTTTTTTTTTTTTATTTATTTTGCTTCAACCACTTAGGGTTATTAGCATAAGAAGAATACAAAAGTGATAAAGACATACATAGGCATATACAAAATATCAATTACATAATAATGTATACAATATATATTTTAATTATTAATGTATTGTATTAAATTTTATTGAAAAGGTTTATAGTTTTCAAGAATTCTATCAAGTCAGCTACGTATTTAGATTCTCCTAAAAGTTCTTTTAATGTTTTTGGAAAATGATGATATAGTCTTTCCACTGGACACTCAATCAAAATGTGCTTCACTGTCACTTTACATTCACAAACAAAACACACTGGTTCCTCTTCTTTCTTCAACAAGTAATCATGTGTAGTAGAAGTGTGTCCTAATCTGAGACGTGTTAATAGGACTTGATGTTGTCGCTTTGAAGGCCAGGAGTTCCATGGAAGGACGGAAGATTTTATTTCTATCAATTTAGTGGTGCTTCTATTCCATTGGTTTTGCCAAACATCGTACAATTTTGATTTTAAGTAAGGTTTTAAATCCAAATGCACCGTTAGATTTTCCACTGATGCGGTTGTATTGGTTACTGCGGCCCTAGCTAGACTATCTGCCTTTTCGTTACCATCTATTCCAACGTGTGACGGTACCCAGAGGAACTCTACTGTCAAATTGTTTTGGTATATACGGTATAAAATTAACTTAATCTGCTGCAATGTTGGATGAGAGGGATAAATCTGAGAAATTGATGTCAGACAACTAAGTGAATCAGATATTATAAGAGATTTGGGAAGTTTTTTTTCTAGAATATAGGTTAGGGCCTTATTGATGGCAAATAGTTCTGCTGTAAAAATACTTGTCTTAGGAGACAATTTATAGATGGAATGTTCATGGGATGTCACAAAGCATGCTCCTACTCCATTTATGGTCTTAGATGCGTCTGTGTATATAAAATGGTAATTTTTGTACTGTGTGAGAACATGGAGAAAGTGAGTTTTAAAAAAATTTGGTATCACGTTATTTTTGTTATATGCTGTAAGTTTAAGGTTACAAAGCGGAGAGGGAACAACCCAAAGAAAACATAAATTTATTTCACAGATAGGATAAATGGGAGGTAGTTCAATATTAAAATCGAATAAGTATCTATTAGCTCGTTCATAGAAAGGTACAGGACCCCTATTTTTTTTTCGATAGACCTCCTGGAACCTGTTAGCAACAGCATGATGAAGAGCTGGATTTTTTGGGTTAGATTTTATACTCGAGACATACGATAGAGTTAAGTATTTTCTTCTTAGGTTTAAGGGTGGCTCTCCAGCTTCACAGAGTAGACTGTCCACAGGACTGGTGCAATATGCTCCTAGAGCAAGTCTAACGGCTGAACTCTGAAGAGTATCCAAAGTTTTAAGCAATGCTTGGTTTGCGGTGTTATACACAACACATCCGTAGTCCAGTTTTGATCTAATTAAAGCTCTATATAAATTTATTAGAGTTGGAAAATCTGCTCCCCAATTTTTATGTGAAACAGATTTCATAATGTTTAGTCCAGCTTGGCACGATACTCTTAGCGAGTGTATATGACTTGTCCAACTTAATTTTGAGTCCAGTTGCATCCCTAGGAATTTTATTTCTTTTGTATATTCTATAGGAGAATTGTTTAAAAATAGATTTGGGAGCTTTTGTGGATTTGATTTTCGTGAAAAATGTATAGCTTTTGTTTTTGTGTTGGAAAACTGAAGCCCAATATTGTTAGACCACGATTCTATCGACTTAAGAGCTGCAGAAATACGATTATGAGCCGATAATATGTTTTTATTTCTTGCTAGAATTATCAGATCATCAGCATACAAAAAAGTTTTAATTGTGCGATTGCAGTCCGACACACCATTGTTAATACCAATTAAAAATAGTGCTACGCTTAGATTCGAGCCCTGTGGAATTCCATTTTTCTTTAATTTAGTTTCAGACAAATGGTTATTGATTCGAACTTGGAAATATCGTTCCCGTAGAAAGTTTGAAATAAAAGCAAACATGTTACCGTGAATCTTCCAATTGTGGAGTGTGGTTAAAATATCGTAGCGCCATACTGTATCAAAAGCCTTTTTTACATCAAAGAATATGGCTAAACATTCTTGATTACATATAAATGCTTCATGAATTTCTGATTCCAATGATATTAAGTTATCTAATGTTGATCTATTTTTCCTAAATCCACTTTGTTCGGGTATAATAAGATGTTTATGTTCAATATACCACATGAGTCGATTAGCAATGATCTTTTCTAGCAACTTACACATTGCATTCGTGAGAGAGATTGGTCTATAGGATTCTGCTTCAAATTTAGGTTTACCTGGTTTGTGTATTGGAACTATGATTGATGAGTGCCATATGTGTGGGAATACCTTATTGATCCATATAAAATTGAATAGTTGCAATAATAGTTCTTGGCCTACTAGTGGTAGGTTCTGTAGAAAAAGCACAGGTATATTATCTGGTCCTGGACTAGTATTTCTAACGGAGTTAAGAGTATCAATAAGTTCAGTCAAGCTTATAGGATTGTTTATTGGTGAAGTGTCATTGATTATTGGTATTCCTTTATTTTCTTCAAATCGTTTTTTATTTAAGAATTCTACTGAATAGTTTCCATCACTAGAAGCAGTACAATATTGATTTGCCATTATTTCAGATATATTGCATTCGGACGTAAATGTCTGATTGTCTTTTATTAAGTACTTTATAGAGTGTTGTGAATTTTTTCCAGATATACTTCTAATCATGTTCCAGATTTGACCAATTGGAGTAGATCTATTGATTTCTGAAACAAACTTTTGCCATGACTATTGCTTGCTTTTTTTAATAATAAATCTACATTTAGCTCTTATTCTTTTAAATTCTAAATGATTTTCAGTAGTTTTATATCGTTTATATCTATTAAAAGCCGATTTAGATTCCCTTATTGCTTGTTTGCACGCATCGTTCCACCACGGTACAGGTGAATGTTTTGGATGAAAAGCAGTTTTTCCAATGGATTTATTCGCGGCATCAATGATGACTTTATTGAAAAATAATGTTTTCTCGTCAATATCTTGTTCTGAGTCTAACATTTCTCTAAGATTCATAGCTGATGAAGAGATCAATGTTGAGAACAGTGTCCAGTTGGCTTTATTTAAGGACCATTTGGTGATGTGTGTATTGTGCTTATGGTACAACAGATTGTTAACTAAGATCGGAAAGTGATCACTTCCGTATAGATCAGGTAAAGTGTCCCACGATAAACTAGGTTGCAAGTTTGGTTCACAAATTGACAAATCAATTGCTGAAAACTCTCCTGTTGCAGCATTATATCGAGTATTCCTGCCGTCATTAAGTAGATTTAAATTAAGATTATTTAGGATATTTTCTATTTTTCTTCCCATTTTTGTCAATTTTTTTGAGCCCCATAATGAATTATGTGCATTAAAATCTCCCATTATAATTCGAGGTGTAGGAATCTGACATAAAAGATTAGAAATATCTGCTATACTTGGATCAGAATTAGGTGCGATGTAAAGACTGCAGATGTTAACTTTTAGTGGACCTACTAAGCACACCGCTACAGCCTCTAGATTTGTTATTAGAGGAATACTGCAATATTCATAGGAATTCTCGATAAAAATTGAAACTCCACCACTGGCATGTTCTTGATTTTGCCTAATTTTAGACACGCTTGTATAATTTCTCAAATTATGAATTTTGTTATTTTTAAAATGAGTTTCTTGTAGACAAATTATAGAAGGTGAATTTTGAGCAATTATTAATTGTAACATTTCCAAACGGGTATAATAACCGTTCAAATTCCACTGTAAAATAGACTTGAACGTGAGCTTATGTAGAAGGTTCTATGGAGGAGTCGCTATCGAGCTGAGGTTTTAGTTGTCGAGTAATTGAATTAATTATTTTAGTACATCGCGATTTCATTTTTTTTTGATATAATGTGAGGATAGATCTCTTTTAACAGATTAAGTAAGCCTAACGTGTCTTCTGTATAAGTTTTAGATAGACTCAATTTATCTGGAGATCCTAAAGCATTTTCAAAAAAATCAGTTAGTTGTTCAAAATTTAATATCGGTGTTATAAGTTTATTAGTAATAAAATCTTTTACGGGTTCCATACTGTTAGCAATAGTCTCAGAATTATCAATAGTTTTGGATTTTTTAAGTTTTTGTATTGGTTTTGTGAAATTTTCTTTAGGTTCTTGTAAAGGTGGGGATAAAATTTCATCAAGGCTGCGCTTAGCTGTGTTTACTTCTTTAATAGGTGTATTAGTTATTTCAAGTGTATCAGTTGTATCTATTGATATGCTATTGATAGGGCATGCTAGTGTTGAAGAAGAGTTTGGGATTGATGTATGAGGTTGTGAAACATTAGGTGTTGTTGATAATTGGGTAGTTGTTATATTTGTATCTGTGCATGTAGTTTGAGAACTTGGGAGTGATGTTGAGGGTGATATTTGGGATGCAGTTAATATTGGTGTAGTTAATGAAGAAGGTATAGTCGAGGATTGTAAGGATAAGGTATTCGCTGAAGAGGCTGATGTGGTCGGGACGTCATGTGGAAGAGTATTACCTACTGTATTTATAGTAGTAGTTGGCACTGTTGTTGTTAAGTTTTGATTTGGATTTGTACAGGATGGACAATTTGCTACAAAATGGTCAGATTGTTTACAATAGTAACACATCTGTTTTTCTAAAGATAAGAAAATACGATAAGATGTTTGTTCGTGGTTTATGACAATTGAGGGAGAAATTAATGTACCTTCTAAAGGAGAGATAAATGTATGTCTTCGAAAGCTCAGTATATGTCTATATTCTGGGTTTGTTGTACCTATTCGTAAAAAATTAATTGGAGTTAATAAATTGAGGCCTAACTTTTTAAGTTCAGATTCTATGAAAGTGTGAGGAATACTAGGGCAAACATTAGAGATTAGTAATCTTTCATTTGGTGTAATTAAGCGTCGAGCATAAATTATTTGTTGATTGATGGTTATTCTTCCGTTGTCAGCATTCATGACAGTTTCTACTAATTCTTCACTAGCTAGGTAAATACAAATACGGTGATTTGAAATTCGTGATGAAAAAATAATATAGCTTGGTTCTATAATTTTTCCCAGTGCAAGTAGATATTCCTCAAGTTTGGCATTTTCCAGAGCATTATATAAAATAGCTTGTTTCTTGGATGGGAATTTTGGAGCTGAATTAATTAACGCTGCAGAATATGAAGAAGTTTTATGTGATGTCAATAACATTTGGGGCCTCGACGGCCCTGGACTATTAACATCATCCATTTTCGTTTGTTAATAACATCAGGTAATATAAACAATATGAACTTGTTGTGAAGTATCTAATTAGATTAAAATTACTTACAGATTTTCTCCAATAAGTTCACTAATTTTTATTTATAATAACACAACACTTTAATTATTAAGTGGATATAAATAAAAGCACAAAAACTAGGTGCGATTAGACTGGTAATTAAATACGTCCAACCTCGCCAAAGGTTCAAATCGTTCTCCGTTTAATAATCTTGTTTTAGTAAAATTTTAAAGTAAGTGCAGACTACTTTAAAAGAAGTACTTTTTCTTTACAATTTGAAGCAATTAATGGTACGAATTTGAGACGCTGTCTCAAATTAATATTTATTGCATATCTTAATTTATAGAGAACAATTTTTTAAATCGAATGGTATGTATTAACAGAAAAGTGGTTAAGATTTTTCTGAAAAAAGTGGAATAATAGTGGTGTTCCTTAGACATTTTTTACGTGTGTAAGTAATTAAAGCAGTTATAATTAAGATACCAAAACCCAAAAAAAAAAAAAAAAAAATAGTTAAATTAACGTCATATAGACCAACAAGTTTACTACCAGTGGCCTCGAAAATCCGGGTAAAATAATAATGAAACACCAAAAACCAATCCTAGATAGCAAAAACGTTGCCCCAACTTTTTTGCTACTAAGCAATATTTTTTGATATAAATCATGTCTTCGGTAAAGTTTGAAATAAAGATCCACCCTTTAAACTAAAACTCTTAGTTCCTCATCAGTTCTAGGAACTTCTGAATTCGTACTTATGTGACAGAGATACTTAACATCATCATCAAACTGCCTTCTGTGTCCAAAGTTGGATATACGCCTCCCCTAATTTTTCCAGTTCTATTGGTCGTGAGCTTCTTGCAGCCAATTCCCGGCGATTCTTGTGACGTCGTCTGTCTATCGTGTACGTGGTCTACCTCTGATTCTTCTATCAGCTCGTGGTCTCCAAACTGTAATTTTTTGGGTCCACCGCTCGTCATTCATTCTGACCCCATGGCCTGCCCAGTTCCACTTAAGCCATGCTGTACGCTCTATGATATATGTGACGCCTGTCCTTCTTCTTACTTTTTCGTTTCTAACTCTGAGACTCTGAGATTCTAACTTTTGTATATGAGAACCAGTCCAAGTAGCGAGCGTTTTATTAGTCTTTGTGCTACTCTGAGTTTAGTTTCTGTAGCCTGGGTTCAAAAAAGTGTTTCGGCGCCGTAAGTCATGACTGGAAGCACACATTGGTCGAACGTCATGTACTTATCACTTAAATATAAATCATAATATTCAGACAGTGTTTTAGAACAGCAATGCTCTATTACCTTTTCACTGAAAATCTACCAACCATAAAAGCCACAATAACAGTGACCTTCACAGATGACACTGCATTACTTGCCTCCTATCATAATCCAGTGACTGTCTTAAGAAATTTACAAGCTAGTCTCAATAAAATCCCAACGTAGTTAAGAAAATAAAAAGTTTATGTCAATGAGTCCAACCAATTCAAATTTTACCCTAAATGTCTAGCAGTTTTACTAAATGGATAAACAATGGACCAAAAAAATTAAGTAATTTAAGTTACAGAAGATTATCTTGAAAATCTTACATGACCAAATCGACAGTTCTCAATTAATGTAAATCATCTTTGATGGTGCCAAAGAAATCGGAGGCCCGCAACAACAAAATGAACATAGTAAACTGTCTGATAAAACTAAAATAATGCTAAAATAAAGAAGGGAAATGAAAGTAAGTAGTAAAATACAAAGAATACTATACACGGAACTTTGTAAGACAATAAGGAAAAGTATTAAAGAAGTTATAAGAAAATACAATAAAAGACTGGTAGGAAATGCAACCGAAAACAAGAAAAGTATTAATCATTAGGAAGAAACAAATCGTTTCTCTAACAAACGAAAACACCAGAATTACAGACGTAACTAATACAACTCGTGACTAAATTTTACAGCAAGCTATACAAATCCCCTGACACACTGAAGAAGTAATTAATAACCAAGAAGATGTACCAGAAGTCCTTCCGGAAGAAGTAGAATCGGCAATTACAAAAATGAAAAGCGGTAAAGCAGCTGAAATAGATGGTATAATATTGAAACTACTTAAATGCGCTGCCAAAAACAACCTGGAAAATCTTAGCAGGCATATTTACAAACTGCCTAAGATCGAGATGCATACCAGACCACTAGAATACAGCAAACATATTTCTCATTCATAAGAAAGGTAACAAAAAAGGATATCAAAAACTACAGACCTATAAGTCTACTACCAATCATATACAAGATACTCACAAAGATCATCAACAACAGATTAAAAAACGCCTTAGATGCTGCACAGTCAAGACAGCAAGCTGGCTTCAGAAGTGGATTTAGTACCATGGATCACATTCATACGCTTCGATAACTAATGAGCTCTGAAAAATTGACAAGAAATTTACTTATTGTTATTATTGATAACAAATCGTAAATAAAATTGAGTTAAATAAAAAAACATATTTTATAAAATTTACTGGACTATCTGTATATAGAAAAAGCCCACCAGTATCACTTGATTAATAGAATTGATTGGAATGGATGTGAATAGTGCATACAGAAATATTAAAAATTGTGATGAAGATAACTGCACGAAGTTCAGTTAAAACCTGAAAACGGAAATCGGCGGGTGATTTTCTCACGATACAGATATTTTAATGAGGAGAAGATATACGTTCTGATACACCATTTCAATGTCACTATTATCAATGTGTGTACGTTGTTTTAATTCTACATACAGTTCTTAGTTCCTGGGTTTCGGTTGAGATCGATGGACGTATATTTGTACTAGTCAAACAGGTGAGGAGCCTGTTTGAATTTAATACCACGCTGTTTGTAAGGTACCGCGTATAAAAAAGCGAGAACTTGACCATATTTCAGCATCTGTTGATTGTACAGTTATCCTGTTATGTGGGAAAGTGGATGCACTTTTTTCTTCGTTCATGTAACGAAGATTGAAGCACTTTTGGAATAAATTAAACACATCAGTGTCTTATGTGAGCCAGTTAAATACCATGAAGGAAATATTACGTACGTTTCCGCTTAAGAATAAGAATTTTAAAATAAAGTTTCTAAAGAAAAACATTAAATCAAATATTTTTTATAAATCCTTGCATTGATAATTATTATAGAGCAGCTGCATTATCATTTAGAATACAGCAATAATTTAAATTGTTTATGGGATTGTTGGTTACAATGTTTTACATATACAATTTTACAACTTTGTAAAGAAGGCAATATAGTCTAAATAATTTACCGTTTGCATAAATAAAAGTAAACTCGACTGTACAAGGTCTATCCTAAAGCTATCCGACCTTCGTGCATAACTTCACAATGCATTATTCTTTCTCGTGCAGATAGTGGCATCTTTCGAAATAGTCTCCATTCGACTTAAAAATATAATCGGTACCTTTAGTCACTGAAGCTAGTTCTGAAATTCACGATGCTGCTTCTGAAAAAATGCTATGTCATGAGTAGCGAATTAGCGAAGTTATATAACCTTGTGTTTTGCCAAACACTGTTATATGATCAAAAATATTGCAAACTTAAAAGCATTATTTGTTGCTTACGTGACCTTTTTAAGCATTTTTATGGTACCCATTTATAATTGAAAAAAAAACTATTCACATGAATACTCTGATGAACCTTCTATTCTGAATGCTGTTGTTTTGTTTTAGAATCATAAACGTAAACCCACGAGAGGATTAATCGGTAATGATATTTTTAGGAATATTTCCATTATTAGTGTTTCTCAGCTATTTTAAGTTATCCAAATGCAACTCATAGGCGAATAGACACGAGTATCTAAGATCTTATCTAAGAACCTATCTGAGACAATCTTTTTCAGTCGCTAAGCAAAGCTCACACATTTGACATTTTCCGATATTGTTGTAACTGCGATATACGGCAAACCCGTGTAGAGTTACTGATTACTTAAGTATCTGAAAGAAAGCTCCGAAACGTTTTGAGGCTGTTATAAAGTAATGTCAAATACATTTGAGGCAAACCCCATTGTTTGGTTTCAGATCTATTTTGTCAAAAACAAAACATCAATACATCAAAAACAGGAACTTCGACAGATCACAGATATGTAAACATGCCTACGACAATAGGACTTTTCATCAAAAAATAGAATCCACTATTTTTTTTTTTCGAATAAGCATTTTGTAAACAATCATGTCATGTTAGGTTAGTAACGGTGTTTTATGGAATATGTAAGAGTGATAGACGCCCTAAATCATTTAAAAACAATACATAATATTTTATAAGTTTTCTAAAGCCTTTATATCTTTATAAACAATGTTATTTCTTTATTAAATAAAAAATATGTATTTAATAAATATTTTTATAAATTATATGTCATTGTTAAATCTGTCTGTACGAAAAACATGGCGGCTGAGGAAAAGTCCTATGCACTCAGAGTACAATGAAAAGACGCATCAATAATCATGAAAGAAACCCATTCGCAGAATGTAACAGGCTTTGGTTGCCAATACTAAAAGAATCTGAAACACTTAGTCTTCAATCATACAAAATACACATGCAACACACAAACACAATAAACGCTTACCCACAAACAAACGTTTAAGCACATACAAATAATGAAGAAACACACGTGTTAATCAGAATTTTGAAGTTCCATTGGTCATAAAATTCACAATCCTAGCTGTCTAGCCACGCATGGCTGTTGCCTCTGACACCGAGGCCATAGAGTAATAAACAATCAGAGTGCCCACTCTGCTTGAAAAAATAAGTACGCACATCTCTTTCGCGCAGACGGAATCAGCCATGTTTTAAACGGAACCAGTGCTGTTCAGTGACATTTTATCTGGTGTGCATAGAAAAATTAACCCGGTTTAATTTATTTACGGCAACTATAGACATAATATGCACCATTGTATTCGTACTTTTAGTTGAAGAATAGATTAAATTATTTCAAATGTACTAAATTATTCATCTCTAAAAATTGAAATTGCAGTCCTGTCGTAGCTTGTCACAAATTTCTCAATTCGAGTCTATGTTTCCGTTTAAAATATGGCGATCGCGTGCTGACAAACTTCAAAGGCTGCATCTGAGAGTGGGCATTATGATTGTTACTTATTTTGTGCCGAGGCCAAGTGCCAAGTAAGTCAACTTTCAATTTTTCTGAGAAGTCCTAACCTCAACTTCTGCGGTTATGTACTCTTTTCAACAAAATTCTGAAAGAATATTTTCGAAAACGATTTTCGTTGAAACAAAACTCAATATTGCAAAACACGCCAGTCTTCATAAAGTTTGCAAAAACTTTTTTTCGACATCAGTTTGTATTTTGTTTTTTGGTTGTCCTTATAGTCGAAAACCACCAAAATATTAACAGGTGACGTTGAAGACTGATATTTTCTAAGTAATATGAATTTGTAGTTAGCAGCGCCACCTATGTGCTAGAGCCGGTACCTATTTTGTCATAAGTTCACATTGAAATCGAACAAAGAAGTAAATTGAAAGTTCGTGTAAATAAAAATTATATTAAACGTTTTATATAACGTAAACCAGTAATCAATATAACTTTTTATTCTAAAATATTAACAACAAAAAAACTACAAGTAATACTATTTTCATAATATTTCGAAAATTATTTTAAAACATCAGTTTCTTTACAAATGTGTACCTACCTAATTATTTTTTTTATTTTCAGGTATGTAAACAATTTGACAACAAATTACATGTAAGTAAATTCTTAAACAATCGTTTATGTTATAATTATTGCAATTGTTTTTCATAACTAAAAGTATTATTTAAAGAAAATAATTAATTTTAATCGTATAAAAAATGTTTAAAACTTTAAAAATATTTCTAGGCTCTCCTAGTAAACCGATTTGAATTTTACAAAAAGCGTTTAAAAGTTTGAGCCTTCCTTTATGCGTAAAAAAATTTGCAACTATCTGAGGGCCTTATTTAGGGCCTACTATAAATTTGAAACTGCAATTTTTTTCCAGTAGACTGGATTGCAAAATTATTATGCAAAACCTATCCGACCGATCTTAACAAAATTTATGACACGTTTAGAAGTCAAGTTTAGAAAGTCGAAAACATTTAAAGGAATAACTTCATTTTTTTGTACTTTTTTTTCCAATTATTGCTATGTTTTCAACAATAAACATTAAATTTTCAATTTCTAGCTAACGAAATATTGTGTAAAATTGAACAACGAAACTTTTAACTTCTTATAATTTTTTCTCTAGGATCAATATTTTCCGAATTATAAATGAAAATAGGAGGAAAAAAATGAGAAATTTTCAATTGTTTTCAGATTTTGTTAAATAAAAAATTTAGCACAGGGTTTGCGACTGGCGCATATCGTGATTATCGATATTGGGCACATCCTGAAGGGATTCCAGCAAAAAAATAGCTTCCTATGGAAAATGTCCAATCCAAAACAGATCCCGCCTAGACTATACACATACAGAACTAAAACAGTGATACAGATACAAAAGAAACGAAACATATAAGTAGGGGAAAGTGAAGTAAAATGAAATAGCTAAACTTTGAAATTAAATATATTTACAATTTTCGAAATAAAATTTTATAAAAAAAAAACATATCTTATAACAGTAACGTTTAAAATCATTATGTCAAAATATAAATTAGAATAAATCAGTAAAATTTTTGTTATGTGTCAGTTTGTCAGGCATTGTCTTTTTTCCACTTTGCCCCGCATGGTTGAATAAAGTGAAATAGTCGGTGGGGTAATGTGAGATGTAGCTAGCATGTATAAAAAATCTTTATAATGAAAATATAATTAAGAAAAACAACACATAAAGTACGTATTCTAATATTGGTTATAAAAGATATTTAAAAAATAATAAAAATAATTATGGAAATTTAATTATTCCATGGTACAGTGAAGAAAAATTGTTGAAAACACCTACAATTTCACTTTTTAAAATAACACTGTCGTCAGGTATATCTACAACACGAATGAGGCTGGTGGTTTCTGTATTCTCTCAGGTCAGTTATATTATAAATATGCTTATTTCTCATAAATGTTCTTTAAACTCTGATCTTTAGTTTTTCCAAGAAATTTCATTACTGTTCCCTTTCTTATCTCTGTTAAAGTTACCACGACAAAATCGTCTTTTTTAATATTCTTCTGTACTAAAGTAAATTCCTTTTCTTTTTGACGGGGTAACTCTGTTGTTTCGATTTTATCATATAGGGAAACAAATTCTTCTGAATCAAAATCCTGGTATATAGGCTCTTCCAAATAGCTTTTAGACTTCGTCGATGTTTTTCGGGACTTCCTTATTCTTTTAGCTTTACTTTTAATAGTTTCTTGGCTTAATACGGGAAAGATGTGATAATAGCAGTTTAATCATGCCTTTTTCACCCTTTTTTGTCCGTTTTGGTATTGCTTTTGATAATGAAAGAATATCACTTGGAGATCCTAATTATTTTAAAGAAGATCTGTGTGAGCTGTCGGAAGTGTTCTTTAGATAACAAAATGAACAACAAGATATTGATAAATCACTCCTTCTTGGGGTTGTCTAATCGTTTTCATTATTGTTATTTGCTGAAGTTTCAATATCAGGTTCAACTGTTTTTTAGTGACCTGATTATTTGAATTACAATAAGGCAAAGGTTCACAACTGATTGCCTTAGGTTGAACAGAAGCTATTGCTGGAAAATGATCTGGGGTTTTTTTTTGCAAAACATTTTCTCGTCCTGTTATTTGTGGCGGTGCAAAATACTATGTCTGCACATTTGATATTATCGTATGGGACAATATCTGATAACTTAAAAAAAATGTCTGCATTTTAGAGTGTATCTGCCTTGCAAGCCTTTGCTAAGCTTTGCCAAATGTTTAGTGTACAATTGCACTGCTTAGCTGTTACCAAAAAAACTTCACGACTTTCATTTTTTATCTAACCAGTAACATCACCAAAATTTATTTTTCTTTAATAATTTTACGAAGAAAATTAAAACAACCTTTCTCTTCCGAATCTCGTATGGGACACCCCTTTAAAATTCTTTTCTTTCAAAACCAAACCTCTCGTTTTTTTTATACCGTATTCTAAAATCTCTTCCTTGACCAATCAACACACTCCAATAAAAAACATATTTTTCCCACTCTTTCTTTCGGCGAATTCTCTTTCTCTGTCTCCTCCTTTTGTTTTATTATACACACATCATACTACCTACTTCTGGCTTGACAACAAAAACTACATCATACTACTACTATAAAACGAAAACCTCTACAACGAGCTAGTAGATGTCTTAGATGTGTTAATAAACAACACTGCAGTTGAGACAGTAGACGAGTATGTATACCTGGGACAATTATTAATACATGAATCTGGCTCCTTACTTCCAGAAATAAACAGAAGAATAAAACTAGCTAACATTTGGTAGAAATGCAGTGATACTCACATCGAAGATGCCAATCCAGCTGAAGAAAAAAACATTCGATCAGTGTAAACTACCAATCATGATATACGGCTGCGAAACTTGGACACTAAAGAATGAGATGATATCGAAAGTAAAGTAAAGAACGAGATGTTATCGAAACTCAAAGTCACTAAAGGTCAATGGAGCGATGCATGCTAGGTATAACAAAGAGAGATCGAAAAAGAATAGAATGTATCAGACAAAAAACCAAGGTGAATTAAATCTTTAAAATGGCAGTGGGCGGGACATTTAGCGAGAAGAACTGACAAGAGGTGTTCCACAAGAATCACACTGTGATATCCAATTGGCGTCGGGAGACCAAGAAGACGTCCAAATTTAAGATAGGACTATGACATAAGGAAACAAGCCAGTACAACATGGTATTGAAAAGCAAATATTAGACAATGGTTGGCAGAAATTAAGAATGACTATAAATGAAGAATGAATGTCAACGTATGACTTTTTTTATTGATAGTTACCAAATATTAAAAAGTTTTTTGAAAATTCATGTTCCCGTATCAAAATTCATCAGTTAGCGAGCTCTCCTTGGTAGAACGTTGTTAGTTGAATCTAGAGATACCCCTTATATCAATAATATGATATATTTACCATTTTTAGGTAAATATATCATATAAAAGGAAAAGGAAAAGGTCCAAATACAATACATATCAGAAAAAGAGTGGGAAGACTACTATAAAGAACTACTCTTAGAAAACCGCCCAGATTTCATAGAGACAGACACAGAACAGGAACAACAACAAAATCAGAATGAAGAACAGATTGAGATAACATTAATCGAAGTAAAGAATGTCATAAAGACTTTAAAGAACAAAAAATCAGGGGGACCCGGAAGAAATCGTTAATGAACTAATTAAGTACGGAACGGACAAACTACACAGAATTATACACGAAATGTTCAGGAACGCTATAAACCTGAACGAAATACCAGATGAATGGTCCAAAGCATATATAACCTCGATACATAAAAAGGGAGATAAGAAGAAATGCGGGAACTAGAGAGGATTCAGTGTGATAGCATATATGGGCAGGTTATATGAAAAAATACTGAAAGAAAAACTGGAAAAATCTATCTCAAATAAAATCGGAGAAGATCAGGCGGGGTTCACGGCAGGAAGATCTTGCATAGACCACATTTATACACTCCAACAATTAAATGAAAAAAATGGCAAAAAATAGACCAGTACACATGGCATTTATAGATTTAAAAAAGGCATATGACACGGTCCCCAGAAAACAACTATGGAACACGATGAAGGTAATCGGAATATCTTAGAGGTTAATAGAAGCCGTAAAAAACCTTTACAACAACAACAAGGTAAGAGTTAAAACCGGCAATAAATACTCCAACGAATTTAAGACCACAAAAGGCTTATTGCAGGGATGCTCTACATCTCAGACACTGTTCAAGATATTCCTCGAACAAATATTAAAACCATGGAAAAGGAAATGTGAAGGGATGGGAATACCAATCCGGGACAACTTCTTGTACACATTAAGCTTTGCAGATGACCAAGTGGTAACGGCTCAAGATATAGAAGATCTGTGCTATATGCTCCGAAAATTAGAAAAGGAATACACAAAAAATGGACTGGAAATAAATCTAGAAAAGACCGAATATTTAACAACAGAGCAAGAACCAGTGAGAAACTTGGAAATGGACGATAATAGGGAAATTAACGGCACTGACAAATTCAAATATTTAGGATTCATACTCTCAAAAAATGGAACCACCGAGCAAGAGATAAAAAGCAGATTAGCACACACAAGAACATGATTAAACAAATGAACGGGGTACTGTGGGATAGACAGATTACCAGAAATACAAAGAAGAGAATTTATAACACCTTGGTACGCAGTATAATGACCTATGGAGCAGAGAATTGGGTAATAAATAAACGAAACAGGTCCAAAATCACAGCAACTGAAATGGAGTTCATGAGAAGAAGCTGCAGAGTGACAAAAATGGATCGCATCAGAAATGAGGAGATAAAACGAAGAATGGCAGTAGAACAAGATATACTCAGCTACATCGAAGAAAAACGTTTAATTTGGTATGGACATGTGAGAAGAACAGATCATACAAGGTGGATAGCAAAGATTTCGGATTGGAGCCCAATAGGAAGGAGGAAAAGAGGTAGACCCCGAAGATCATGAAGGGATGAAGTGGACGAGGCCATGGAAAGACGAGACCTTAGAGATGGAGAATTGCAGAACAGAAAAGACTGGAGACGTTGGCGGAAAGAAGGAAGGCGGCGACAGCTGTAAAAATCCTTATATAGATAGATAGATAGATAGATAGGTAAAATAAAACAAATTACCGTCAAAAATTACTTGGCATATTGTTTTGCATCAATATTATAACGTTCTTGGCCTGAATTTTTTGTGTACTTTCCTTTAAATTTTTTATAGTAGAAAACATAAATAGTAAAATATTATTTATAAAATATAAAGGGTATAATTTCAAACTTATCTTTTTAAATTTTGATTTGTCTTAAATAATAAACCAGATAATACTAGAAAATATTTTATATCTTCACACCATTTATTGTAAAAAAACAAAGCGTATCTTATATTTGTATCTACAAACATACGATACGCTAGCTAGTTGGGTATCTTCTCCAATTGTTTTCACTTTTCCGCTTGATTTGTGTAATAGAATGCCCCATTAACGCGCTTGTACCTATTCTAAATCGAAGTAGAATAGAAATTTCCGCGGTTTCGTTTTCTTTTTTGTTAGGTTTGTGTTTTGTTTTTGAATAAGTGATTCATGTCCATTCTTCCAACGCGGCCACAGTCTATTATGTAGTTTTGATTTGAGATAGCGAACAAAGGAATAAGATTTGTATAATTGTATGTGTAGAGTAGTGTGGCTTCGGACTTATACCAATATAGCTTGACTTCTCACTAAACTTAAGAAAAAAGGATCTTGAAACTACTCGTATATTTCATTTACTCTCTAATGGACAGATCATGGACTGATTTGTAAGCCTTTTTGTTAAGCCTTTCTTATTTCCAATTATACTAATAATAATTTTTTGTTCACATTTTTTTCACATAGTTTGTAATTATTTTCTAGTGTGATTTTGTCTTTTAATTATTAAAGAGAAAACTGCCTGGAATACTAATATGAAATCTGAAGGTATTACCGTACCTTTTATTCGATTTTCAATATCCATTTTTTTTCTGTATATCTAAAAATTTGTATTTACAGGTTAAGTAATTGATTATATTTGTTTTATATGTTTTATGAAAACGATTTCTAGATTGAAACGTTAAAACAAATGTAAAATGTAATTCTCATTACAATCAATTGCGATTTAATCCCATATAAAATAATATTTGAAAAAATGGGAAATAAAAGTATTTTAGAAGTGTGTACAAAATTTTTATTTCCTAGCTGAGTGCTTTCGGCTTATAAAGTCATCCTCAGAGATATGGTCAAGTTTATAAAGTTCCACTACTAAAAAGGGATCCCATTGGCGGAAAAATATAAAAAATTTTCTTTAAAAGTTAAAAAACCTTAAATAGTTAATTGAATATTAAGATACATATTAAGATAGTAAAATATTTTTCTCGTAACTAATAATCCTATCGAAAAGCTTTTCCTTAAACCCCGCTTAGAATATGCAGTTATATTTAGAATACAGTTAGGATCAGTATGGATTTAGATTCCACCACGTGTGGACATAGCTTTTTATAAGTTAATCAGTTATCACTATGATTCTATTGACAGTAGACGCCGCTGTTATTCAGTATGGTCTTAGACACCAAAGAGCATAAACGCCGCTTTTAATTAGTTTAAAGTAATAATAATTCTCGCTTATTTGTGTTATAAAATTTAGTTTAAACATTCTTCTTCTTCTTCTTTCAGTGCCATCTCCGCGGCGGAGGTCGGCAATCATCATAGCTATTCGGACTTTTGAAACGGCTGCTCTGAAAAGTTCATGTGATGTAAATCCGTACCACTCTCAGGTTGCGCAGCTATGACATTCTACGGCTCCCGATGCTTCTCTTTCCTTGGATCTTTCCCTGCATAATCAGTTGGAGCAAGGTGTATTTCTCTTCACGTTTAAATGTCCGAGATATGCCAATTTTCTTGTTTTAATTGTATTTAAAACTTCTATTTCTTTATTCGTCCTTCTCAGAACCTCTTTGTTTGTGACGAGTTCTGTCCACGATATTTCCAGAATTCTTCTATACACCCACAGCTCGAATGATTACAGTTTTTTCATTGATGTCGCATTCAAGGTCCAAGATTTCATTCCATAAAACAAAGTCGAAAAAACATAGCACCTCGCCAACCTAACTCTTAGTTCCAATTTTAAATCCCTTGTACATAGCACTCTTCTCATTTTATTGAAATTTGCTCTAGCCTTTTCTATTCTGATTTTGATTTCCTGATGTAATCGTTTGTGGAGTTAATCATTGTTCCCAGATAAGCATATTTGTCCACTTGTTTGACGTTGGTTCCGTTGAGATTCTCGTTATTTCTTTTTCGATATTCTTATAAATTTTGTCTTTTTGAAGTTCATTGTCAAACCGTATTCTTTTCCATACTCCGCTATTCTGGTAACCAGTCTCTGAAGATCTTCAATATTTTCGGCTAAGATCAAAGTGTCGTCCGCATATCTAATGTTGTTAATGGGAACTCCATTTACTTTTATTCCAGCTGTTTCACCCTCAAGGGCTTTTTTCAGGATCTCTTCGGAGTAGGCATTAAAAAGAATTGGCGACAATACGTATCCCTGTCTCACCCCACGTCTAATTTTAATTTCTTCTGACAGCTGTTCGTTAACTCGTACTTTTACTCGCTGTTTATAGTATAAATTTTAATATGATCCTGAGGTCGTTGTAGTTAATCTTCTTTGATTTCAGGACATTCATTAATTTTTTATGTCGTACTTTATCGAATGCTTTATTATAGTCAATAAAACATGCGTATATATCTTGATTGGCGTCCAGGCATCTTTGTATCAGTATATTAAGTGAAAAAAGAGCTTCACGCGTTCCTAGACCTTTGCGAAAACCAAATTGTGTATCATTAACGTCTATGTGCAGTTGTGATATATTGTGATATATTCGATTATGGATGACTTTTAGTAGTAATTTTAGCACATGAGACATCAAGCTAATGGTGCGATAATCGCTGCATTGTTTAACTTGATTTAATTTTATTTAATTCGATTTGCCTCTATTTAATTTTATTTAGTTTAAATTTTATTTTATTTTGGTAAAACGTTGACGTTCGTTAAACGTCATTTTTTTTTATACTAAGTGTGTATGTGTATCTTCAGAGGACATCCCAGATATCACAACAGTAAAAATAAAAAGAGGTCCCTCGGAGATGAAAAACAATAAATCATCTGGATCGATGACATGATCATCGAACAAATCAATGGAGAAGGGGATGTTTTGAAAAAACTGTTCAATACTTGTTTAATAATCATAACGCCCAAAACAGGTAACATAGCAGATCTAATGAACTTTAGACCTATTAGTTTGCTCTCCTATACATACAAACTATCCATTACAATAAAACGGCTAGTGAACAAACTTGATAGTTACCAACCTTGGGACCTACGCTCCAAATATGGAAAAAAATGATCACCTACAAGTTATTAAAACGCTAATAGAAAAGTGTACGTAATACATCAAGCCTAGCTTTTTATATTAGTAGACTACGGAAAAACATTTGGTACTACAGATCATCATAAAATGCTTCGAGCATTAGCCGTCTGCTGAATGGACCACCGCTATATTATCTTGATTCAGATTATCTAAAAAACAGGGGCAGCTTATATCTGACTTTATGATTTCTTAATACCTACAAGTTCCAGATAAACCGAGGAATTAGACAGGGTGATACAATCTCATAGAATATGTTCATTCAAATGGAAAGGGAGTATTATATGGGAATTAATATTAATGAAAAAGATTTGACCATGCTATAAAGAAACGTAAACTGGACTATTTAGGAACGTCTAAGCAAATGATAAGGAAATTTTGGAAAAAAAGGCAGGTGCAGAATGGAGAAGTATTTCCTTGTTAGAGAATCTTGGGCAGTGGTATAACGACATTTTCTAGAAAAGCAACAAATTGAAATTACATTGACATGATGTTTAATGATAGCAGACAAGAAATAGGTGAGTGTTTTAATAACGATGTAAAAAAACAAACATACATTGTAATGCTCAGATATAGTTATTTAATTAAGTAGCCCTCACCAAATTTAACAAGGAAGATACCAGTTTTAGTACATTAAGAATTCTCTTTCTAGATAAAAAAAAATAAATATACCATAGTTCTTTACACTGAAGCGTCAAAGTCTGAAAGTGGTGTTGGATATTCTGTAACCAATAAACAACAGCCTATCGAACTCTCTAAAATTTCTCCTTGGTGTAGTATCCACACTGGTGAACTACTAGCTATCTTACATGCTTTCAAATATGCCCAACAATATCCAAATACACACATAGCCATATGCTTTGATTTACTTTCCTCTATACACTCCATTAATGCTATATCCACCAACCATCCTATGCAACATATTCATGACACATATCAGCTTCTTATAAACCAAAATACAACTGTCACTCTGATATGGGTACCATCCCATGTCGGTATTAGTGGTAACGAAAAAGCTGATTGCCTTGCCAATAAAGCCGCATCATCCACGGACAATATTATCAATATACAAATTTGCAACGATCTCAAAGCTAGACTGAAGAAGCTTAATCTATCCACCTGACAGATTCACTGGAATAAAGTTACTTTAGCGCTGCATGACATTAAACCCTCAGTGAACCTACTTACCTATCCCAGTTTATCTCGAAAAAATATGGCAATCATACGGAGATTGCGTATAGGACATACTTGTTTAACTCATGGCTACCTGATGGCATCATCTCGACAACCAAAATGTCAGCACTTAAATACGACTCTCCAAATCAGACATATACTTATCAAATGTCCTTTTTATGCCAAAATACGCCAACAGCATATCAGTACTGTCTACAAAGAGGTCCTAAACAGCACAGACCAAATCAACAA
The DNA here is from genome assembly GCF_040954645.1 of Diabrotica undecimpunctata. NCBI lineage: Eukaryota > Metazoa > Arthropoda > Insecta > Coleoptera > Chrysomelidae > Diabrotica > Diabrotica undecimpunctata. Next base: position 129,300,591 of record NC_092804.1, on the reverse strand, counting down.
GGTTATCAAATTCCTCGAGAAAAGTCAACAGCTCAACAAAATATAAATGTTATATTACAAGTTTTTATTATTTTCTCTTTATTTTAAATGTTAACTACATTATTTTGTAATTTATGTTATTCCCATGTAAATCGTAACTCGAGCTAATGACCATAGATGTCACATGCAGGTTAATTTAAATAAAAAAAATTAAGTACTAAAACTATTTTAAAAGGTTCTCTACTTTGTATTACAAATTTACTTTTTATATGAAGCAAATAATATGTCGACAATTAAGGATAATATTCCTAAAACAACGAAACAATAGAATAGTATTAAGTTTCTACATAGACAGTAAAATGTCAATTGTAAACGTAATACTGTTTGATATTTCATGTCTTTTAACAATTAACATTTGCCTTTGTCTCTTTTTCTATCATTGACATCGATTTGCAAATGTCTCGATATCTAAACAGAAACGCGAGTCTAAGAATGCAACAAATTGAGATAGATCTTTAAATTTTTGTTCATGAGGTGCACGATACCCGCGTGTACAATTTACATGTTCACTTTCACTGATTCTAGTGTCATTTCCAAGCGTGTGCTTCCTTCATCTCACAATCCGCACTTATCAAGATCCACGATTCGGAACATTGCCCTAGGTAGTTTTTCGTTTCCCGCTTTTTTAAAAGTGTTCTATTTGATATTCGAACAGATCACCTTTGTTTGATTTTAGCTCTGTCATCACATATAATAAGTTTAATATTATTCAACTATGTAGTAGTAAGTAAATAGTAAGAGACGTGTTGCTATATAAGAATGAAATTGAGACTTTTAACGAAAACGTATCTTTTATATCTTGTACACTCGAACTTATTGAATATTTTCGATGTCATTGCTACTAGAAAATTACTATTAAACTATTTAAGTAAAGAAGTAGATATGAGTATAAATATGGTTATATTATTCATGTAGTAGGTTTTTATGTTGACTTTATGTTGATATAAAATACTTCGATATTTTAAAAATTTTCACAATGAAACACAAATTTGTTTTTTTTTCTGTTTTTGCATGTAGGTATATCATTTCGACATGTATTTTAAAAAATGCCCTTCAGTACTAGGAACAGACTTATAGTAGCATCAAAATCCTTATTATTAACTATTTTAAGTAATAATCAATACAAGTTTAAAAAAAATGTTTCATTGTGCCCCACCACTGGAGCACAATGTAACATACATGGGGGTACAATGTAACATATATAAAAACGACCAAATTGTACAATAAACCAATGAGATTGCTTTAGAAGTATGCCCAATAAAAGTGCTATGCTATAGTTTTATTCCGATAATAAAAAAAATATATAAATCAAAGGAAAAATAATTCAAACGTTGAATATAGTAGTTAGCCAATATTTAAATTGGTGAAGTCTATTCTGAAAGAAATAAATTGTTTTTGGCGTTGGGTTGATCCCGCAAAAACCGAGTTCTCCAAAATCATCTTAATGCTATTCTCCGCAAATATCGATACATTTGGAACTGGTGTCTCTACAAAGGTGTTATGTCCTTTTTTTCCGAAAAAGTTCACTTCGAAATCTCCGCTCGTATTCTTTTCTTTCACAACAGTCCAACGTAGAACTTACTATTACGGCTGTTTAATTTATATTCCACCAGTACATAATCATTTTTAATGGGTGACCTATCCAGATCTATGAATTTGTCTTCATTAAAATGAAAATGTCTTCAATGGCGTCCAAGTCGTCATCAGTCTCAATATAATTGACTACATCTTCTTATAAGATAAAGACTTAACCTTTTCGATTTTTTTGGATTTTTTCCTAAATTTTTTTTCCTTAAAATGTGTTATTTTCCGTTTGACCATTTCTCTTTGCTATTGATACCGCCGTTTTATTGGCAATTGCAGTCATTTCTGAAGTACTGGTTGCTATCATATTTTTTTCTCTTGCTCGACCATTTTTATTGTTTTTCCTATTCCCTGCCTTGAGAAATCCTCTAAAATCTTCAGGTCCGCATTGGGAAATTTTTACGTTACTAATGGTACTAGAAGTACTGGGGTCTTGAGAGTTGTTATTGAAACTGGAAGATTTTTTCAACAGGAGCATTACCTGGCGATGGATCCTCTTTTACCTGATAAGCAGCTTGCAAGTCCACCATTAGTCGATCAGTGACGTAATTACATAAATAATCGGCATCGGTAAAAACATGTCTGTCATATGGGTAAATCCCTGTTTTCTTAAAAGCAGCAGTGATGTTTGATGAAGTCATTCCTCTGTCGTGAGCAATCTTTAAAAAATCAGTAATATTGTAAATACTTGCTGTTTGTCAAGGATGCTGCATTATCCAAGTATCTCTTGCAGCATTGTAATACGTTTTGAATGGCTTAAACACTCCAACGTCTAACGCTTGCAATTTGTTGGTGGAATGTGGTGGAAAAGTTAACATAGTTACTCCATTTTCTTTGCACAAATTAAGTTCCTCCAATGATAAATGACTTTCGTGATTGTTGCATAATATCAGAGTGGGCAATCGCATGCTGCTTTTTGAGTGGTAGATGAAATGTTTAATAACTTCAACAAATAATACAGAAGGCATCCAGCCTGATGGATTTGCCAAACCAAGAGTACCAGTGGGGGCTTCCTGCACTATGTGAGGTTTAAAGTGTACACGTGGCAATATCATAACGAGGGGAAAACAGTTGCCGCTCGCTGAGATGAAACAACAGGTTGTCACATTAGTACCTTCCTCAGCACTATTACACTTGCTGACCTGCTTAGCTCCTTTTTCGGCAATTATTTTTTAGGCTTCTGAACTGTGTACGTGCCTGTTTCGTCCAGATTAAATACTCGTGTTCCATCTGCAAAGTAAGGATTTTTGTACATTGCTTGCAAATTGTCAAAAAACACTTCTACATTTGCCCTTATGAAAGAAGTAGCTCGGGACAAACTACATCTCTCAGCCGTTCTTTGACTGAGCGATGGATTTCTTTTCAAAAACCCATAGAACCAATCTTGTCCTGCCGATTTGTTAGCGTCCCATGAAATTGGATATTTTATTTTATTTATTACTGCCATGTCATGGGCAACTTTCTTCCATTCCGCCACTGGAAGACCATAAAACATTTTGGAACACATTAGCAAATACTCTCAGTTTATTTTCTTGTTCTACATTAAACACTTGTCGAACATTGTAGTGCAGAACATACTTTAAATTTGTATCACACTCATTGTATTTTTTCTTTTTCACATACCTAGATAATCATAAGCAGTTTACATTTTTTAATTCTGCTGCCCGCCTGATGGAGTGGCCTTGACAAACGAGCTCTACTGCATCTTTCATGCCAGTCTCGAGAAACAAACCTTTATTGGTTTTTCTCTGATGATTTCGAACCATACTGGAACAAAAATAAAAATATTATTTTGATTAAATATTAATGGGGCACCTTGAAACGTTTCAAAGTGCCCCGTCGAGTTATGTTTCATTGTACCCCAAACGTCCATATTTTCTATTTTATGCCAAATTCACAAAAAAACATAACAATTATAGAAAAGAAAATGCATAAAAGCAATTCAGTAAATGTAAACGTTTCGAATAATGCTACTCAACTAGATAAAATATTGCAGTTTTTACCTTAAAATCAAACGAAGTCCGCCCGAAACAATTTAGTTTTGTCCATAAAAACACAATTTTCTCAGCCGCATCCAAACTACAACTGAGATTATAACGAAACAAAGATGACTAGTTCTGGTGTCGACCGAAGCGCCACTGAGAGTAACAGGTTCTCATTTACCCGCCAGACTTTGAAATAGGAACAATGTTTCAAGGTGCCCCGTGTTTCAACGTGCCCCGAGCTCCCCTAAATGGTATATTTATAAAATTACTAAATAATAAAAATATTCAAAAGGATTACAATTTTCATCACAACGTTTTCGGACTTATCAGACCATAATCAGTAAAAACTTTGCATATAGCCTCTTTAAAAGCTCTAAAAACTTTTGGATTACATTTTAAATGATTTAAAAATTAGAACTAAAGCTACGTAAAGTCGATCTTTTAAGATTAAACTGAAAGGGAACATACTGACCCCTACTCGAAAAGGTAACCACGTGTGATTCTGATCAAAAACACCATCCAACTTCAATTAATATCGTATTCATATTCTTATTTTCATCTACTCGATTCAAAACTCCATAAAATATTTAAAAAGAAGATGTTAGTTTTACCCCAGTCAAGCAAAAAAAAACCTGAAAAAATCTTATACAAATATTTAAAGGTTTTAAAAGGTATATGAGGGTTAACTAGTGAAAAATCCGTAAAGAAGTTCAGCTGATTTTTCCTTGTTTTTTTTTTAACAGTCTTAAAAAGTGAAATAAATATTGTTTGCCTATAAAACGTTTTTTTTTACATACGAAAAATATATATAGATAATAAAAAGTTTTTTATTTGGAGAGTTTTTAAATTAAAATATATAAATGATTGACCGAGATAATTACAAAAAACCCATATTTTTGTAGTAATTTATAAATGTTAATAACGTTGTCTTTTGCATAAAAACATGTAAATAAAGCTACTCAAGATTGGGGCAGTTAATGAGTTATTAAAGTGATTCAAAGTTCAAACAGATGGACCAAATAGTTTATAAGTTATTAAATGTATTTATCCCGGAGAGCGATTATTTAAAACTGTATTTGCTCAAACAGTCACTCTAGAGATATTTTGTGAATCGAGATCGATTCTTTGGGGCTTTATTTTTAAGGTTAATTGAAAAAACTTTTTAACATTTTATTAAATTTCTTATTAAAAAACAGTTTGAAAAAGGGCTGACTTTTTAGCTTGTCATCATCATCAACTTTAGCTCGACAATCCTCTGTAGATCCTGGTCTGCTCTAAAATTCGTCGCCATTCTGTTCGGTTTCTGCCAACGTGTTGCCATCTTTTGATCTATGGTATCTCCAAGTCGGTCTCAAATCCATCTAACCATCTAACCATCTAATTCGCGGTTGGCCTCTGGTTCTTCTTCCTGTCGTTAGCTTTTTAGCAGTCATATTATCAGATATTCGTATTATGTATTCAACCCATCTATGTCTCTGTTTTTTAATGAACGTTACAACATCTGGTTCATTAAAGAGTTGGTTTAATTCTTCGAAATTATATCTTTTACGCCAATGCCCTTGATCGTTTGTAGCTCCAAATATTTTGCTAAGTATGTTTATGCAGGTTTATACCTCTGTAATTGTCACACTGCAGCTGATCGCCTTTTTTATGTAACGAGCATATCATGCCTTGAGAGCATTCATAGGGTATGGCCTTATTTTGCCAGACAATAAGTAAAAGTCTATGCAGTGCTTGTAACAGTGCGTCGCCACCATTCTTGTAGAGCTCACTACAAATTTGATCAGGTCCTGGTGATTTATTATTTTTAAGCTTTTTAATTGCTTGAGCAACCTCTTCAGCGGTACGTGGTCTTTCGTTTGGGTTAAATAGAATTCCAATAATTTCGATCTGCTACGGTGTTATCTGCTATTTTGATATATTGGCCGTTAAATTTTGCGTCGAAAAATTCAACTCATCAGTTCAAGATTGAAGCCGTATCAATTAGGATATTTCCTTCTCCAGCCTTACAGCTCCCTATTCTTGGCTTAAACTCTTTACTCATTTTGTTTACATTTCTGTAGAATTTTGAGTTTCGTTTTGATTTCTTAGCCATTTTATGCTTTTCTTCAAATTGTCTTTTTTTTCTTCTATGTAATCTTTTTTCTTCCATTCTTAGGGTTCGATATTCCACCTTGGCTCTTTTTGTGCATCTAGCTTGATTTGCTAGGTATGTTCTTTAGGAATGCTACTATTTTGCTCTTTAGGTATGCTCTAGTTTGTTATCTGTTGCTTCTTGGCACTCCTTGTCAAATCATTCGCTTTGTTTAACTGGTTTGGTTTTCCCCAATATTTCTGATGCCTTCAGTTATTGTTTCTTGTAAATGTTTCTACGTTTTGTCCACAATTCCTCCACATTTTCCCTACTTCCAGGTTCTCTATTTCCTCATCCATTTGTCTCATATACTCTCTCGCAATGCCCAGATTATCAACATTAATTCTGTCTTATTTTATAGGTTGATCCTTCTTTAGGTTTGATATTCTTACTCTGATTTCTGCCATTACAAGAAAGTAGTCACTATGGTAGGTTAGGTTAGGCAGGTATTTTGAAGTACCCGCCAGATTTATTTATGGTCAGATAATACCACTTTTTCATTCCATGCTAAACTTTTAAAAACTGAAGATATAAAATAGAATTGTGTATTGTATAATGTTTAAATAAAACTATAACGTTGTAAATTAATAATAATCACGTAATTCTTATTACAATACCGTCTATTGAAAGATTTTTACACATTTTATTTCTATTTAACTATTCTGATGTTTCCCAACAACCCGTAAATAAATTTTAGTGTAACTTGTATCCTTCTTGAGAAATTGTACCAAATAAAAGAAAAAGTAAAAAATATCAAATAACAGGCATTGAACTAGATGAAGCCATTGTGCGCATTAACCATCACAACCTTGTCTTAATTACAGAAATATTTAAGATTGTAGAGGTTGATGCGAGCATGTAATGCGACGACTACTTTTAGCCTTGGCGCCTTTAAATGTTTGCATTAGGTTCAAAGAAGATAACGCGCTGTGCGATGTCTAAAACTATAATAATAAAATTCCGAATGAAATTAAATATGTCTTAAATATGTGGCTTAGTAAATATTCAAATGCGTACTCCTGATATTAAGCTAAAATATTAGTGGATGGATAATATTTATAGGTAATAACTAATGATTGCACTACTTATTTGATTTGGCAGAGATATTAATATAAGTTAAAAGGTGTTCCAATCGTGAACCTTTTTTGAAAAAAGCTGACGTGAACCGCCATTGATGTAGCAGGTTGTCTTAAATGTTGAATTCATTTGATCATTTGCCGTTTACCTTATTCCCTTTTTTTTATCAAAGAAAATCTTTCCCTGTACCAAACTGTAGCTTTTTTGGCCCTTTTGGAAGTGTCTGTTATTGAAATTGGTATATCTTATTATAATCTTCTATGCTATGTAGCCGAAGACAATTTATTTATCGATAATGAAGGTATAGAGATTTTAGGCAAGGTTTTTTAGGCAGATATTTTGATTCATCGTTATTTTGATTATAAATTTTAAATTTTAATGCTATGTTCGTAATTGATCACTGCATTTAACCATTACTGGTTTTCCGGCTTTTGCTAATTTTTTCAGTCGATCTTAAGATATTTCAATGGCTGGTCAAAATTTCGAAAATGGCTGGATTTCAATGGCTGGCCAAGTCTCGAAAAGGATAGCCCTTAATTGGTGTTACCAATTTAGTGTTACCGCTACTATCAAACAAAATGCTAATCAGAGTACCATATGAAATATGTCAAATGACAAATTTAACGCCCTTGATGTCATGCTTACCTGGTGGGAATAACACATTAACATCACATCAAGACTGACATTTCGCCAGTACAGACTGGCGAAATGTTTCAGATAAAGTTATTTTACATTAAATGTCTCACTATATTTTAAGTGAATATACTATTGAAATTATTAATCAAAATCAAAAGCCCAAAAATTATATTTTTCTAGCCTACAAAACTGACAATAAACAAATCGACAATGTCAAAATCACTATTCTAATAAGACTATTTTTAATAAGAACCAACGTACCTATAATTGTAGATTCCTTTCTATAACATATTTGAGGATCGCAGCAAAATTATTTGTACCACATAATTTTTATAAAGATAAGTCTATTCATTGATTATATAATTTTTGTTTTTATTGCCAAATGATTTTAAACTTCCACTAATTGATGATGGTACTACTATGCTTACTGTAATGATGATAGTTCTGTATGAAGTATAATCCTGAAGTATTGTTTCCTTAGCGAGATAAACATGAAGGTTACTCATTTTAACCATTACTGGTTTTCCGGCTTTTGCTAATTTTTTCAGTCGATCTTAAGATATTTCAATGGCTGGTCAAAATTTCGAAAATGGCTGGATTTCAATGGCTGGCCAAGTCTCGAAAAGGATAGCCCTTAATTGGTGTTACCAATTTAGTGTTACCGCTACTATCAAACAAAATGCTAATCAGAGTACCATATGAAATATGTCAAATGACAAATTTAACGCCCTTGATGTCATGCTTACCTGGTGGGAATAACACATTAACATCACATCAAGACTGACATTTCGCCAGTACAGACTGGCGAAATGTTTCAGATAAAGTTATTTTACATTAAATGTCTCACTATATTTTAAGTGAATATACTATTGAAATGATTAATCAAAATCAAAAGCCCAAAAATTATATTTTTCTAGCCTACAAAACTGACAATAAACAAATCGACAATGTCAAAATCACTATTCTAATAAGACTATTTTTAATAAGAACCAACGTACCTATAATTGTAGATTCCTTTCTATAACATATTTGAGGATCGCAGCAAAATTATTTGTACCACATAATTTTTATAAAGATAAGTCTATTCATTGATTATATAATTTTTGTTTTTATTGCCAAATGATTTTAAACTTCCACTAATTAATGATGGTACTACTATGCTTACTGTAATGATGATAGTTCTGTATGAAGTATAATCCTGAAGTATTGTTTCCTTAGCGAGATAAACATGAAGGTTACTCTATATATATATATATATATATATATATATATATATATATATATATATATATATATATATATATATATAATTATATATATACTCTATATATATATATATATATATTAATTTCTTTCGATTTTATGCATTTATTGACATGTCTCATTCAATATACTATTTTTATTCTATAAATAGTTGGCGCCCAGTTCATTATTTAACTCTTCAATCAACTAAATGTCCTATTTAATCTTTATTTTTTATTTGCGATTTTCATTTATTTCCGTTATATTTCCTGTGTTTGACGCCAGTCTGTTCTATGTCAGAGACATGAAACATATAAATCTCTATGCCTTACTTCAGTCAGACAAACGTTATTTGTCAGTTAACAACTCAGCTCTGTCTTGTCACACTTCAATTCTGAAGAATAGAAGATATCCTTCGTCTATAAAAAGGCATGCTTCGATTGAAAATTCATTTATATTTTTCTCTCTGTATTTTTTTGCCTAATTTTTATCTACCTTTTTGGCTGAAGAATTCTCCAGCACATGGTCGACCATGCAGCAATAACTGCAGCTGCTAAGTAGAACCCAATGGCCACTTAAAGATGAAACTATCTAAATTCAACTACATCATCAGCAACTAACCACTACATTATGTTATCCAGTGAAGCCATAAGTATCATATTTTATATTTGTAAAGCTTATAGGCAAGATTTGTTTTGTTAAATTTTACTTTAAAATCAAAATTTTCAATTTTTATACCTTTTTTATGTTCAATTAATATAATTAGTTAATATCTTGGTTTATTTGTTCCAACCTAATTCATTGGTTAGATTTACTTCGAAGATAAGAGGTTCTCACAACTGAGCAAAGCAAAGCAAGAGCAAAGTGATGATGGGATTAGATAAAATGTTCCATTATTTGTATAAACTTTTAAAACAAAAGGTAGTTTGGCACTGTAATGAGGACTGTTAATTACCTTTTGTTACTATTAAACAAATGTTGGCTCCAGATCTAGTATTGATCTAGTATGATCCAACCCTAGAATTAACTTCTTCTTCTTCATGTGCCTTGTCCGTTCCGAACGTTGGCAATCAACATGGCTATTCTGACTTTGTTTGCGGCAGATGTGAATAGTTCAGCAGATGACAATCCGAACCATTGCCGCAAGTTTTGGAGCCACGAGTGTCTTCTCCTCCCTGGACCCCTTCTGCTGTCTATTTTGCCTTGGACGATCAGTTGTAGTACTTTATATTTATTGTGTCTCATAACGTGACCCAAGTATTCCAACTTTCTTTTCTTTATACTTATTCCTACCTCTCTCTCTTTACCTATCCGGCGTAGTACCTCTTCGTTGGTCACGTGCTCAGTCCAGGATATACGTAATATACGTCGGTAAGCCCACATTTCGAAGGCCTCTACTTTTTTCATCAATGTTGCGGTCATTGTCCACGCCTCCATTCCATATAACAAAACCGGGAATACATAACATTTCAGAAGTCGAATTTTGAGAGGTAGGGTGAGGCTTTTAGAGGTGAAAATTTGCTTCATGTTAGTGAACGATGCTCTTGCCTTTTCCACTCTTATACGTATTTCCTTCGCTTGATCCCAATTTGAGTTAACTGTTGTTCCCAAGTAGATGTACGAATCCACGTGTTCAATTCTTTCATCGTCTAATATCAGTTGCTGTGGTGGTTGTTGGGTTTTGCTTACTAACATCCATTTGGTTTTTGTGATATTTAGTCTGAGTCCGTATTGTGCACTTGTTTTTTGTATCTTACTCATTAGGCAACTCAGTTCCTCCATGCTACTTGCTAGAATCACAGTGTCATCAGCATACCTTATGTTATTAATTATTTCTCCATTTATCTTTATGCCTTCTGTGCTTTCCTCCAGCGCTGTCTTAAATACTTCTTCTGAGTATATATTAAAGAGAATAGGAGACAAGATACAGCCCTGTCGTACCCCTTTCTTGATCTCAATTTTATTGGTAAATGTAGATCCTACTTTCACTTTAGCTGTTTGGCCCCAATAGAGACTCGCTATTGTTCGAATGTCTCTGTAGTCGACTCCGATCTTATGAAGAACTTCAATTATCTTTTCGTGCTTTACGTTATCGAATGCTTTTGCGTAGTCTATAAAGCATATGTACACGTCTTTGTTCATATCTCTGCAGCGCTGGATAAGTACCTGTAGACTAAAAAGTGCTTCTCTTGTCCCAAGAGAATTCCGAAACCCAAACTGCGAATCTCCAATATTATCCTCGCATTTTTTGCTTATTCTGTTGTAAATAACCTTGGTGTATGCCTTCGAAATGTGGTTAATTAGACTTATCATCCGATGTTGATCACAAGACTTTGCTTTTGGTTTTTTCGGTATGGCAACAAAAGTTGACTCTAGCCAGTCTTCAGGAAACTCCCCGCTGTTATAAATATTGTTAAAGAGTCTGACGAGTGAGTCTAGAAATTCACTGTTTGTTTCGCACAGCATTTTCAATACTTCCCCGTATACGTTATCGTTGCCTGGTCTTTTGTTATTTTTAAGACCCTTTATAGCATTCTCCACTTCTGATTTTAGAATAGAAGGGCCAGTATCATCATTGCTCAGTGTATACCCACTAGGACGGTCATCATTAAACAGTTGTTCCACATAAGTTTCCCAGATTCTAACTATTTTGTCGGGGTCTAGTTGTAGATTTCCATTATCATCGCATAGCCCTTTCGATAAAATATTGTAGCTTTTCTTTGTTGTGAGTTCCTTTATCTTCTTATGCATATTGTGATAGTCGTATACCTTTTCGCACTGTTCGATTTCTTCGCATCTCTCCGAGAACCATTTCTGTTTAGATTTTCTTATCTCAGCTCTAATTCGTCTATGGGTTTCGCGGTATTTGGCAGTATCTTTAGTTTTATATATCCGTCTCTCTTCCATCATGTCAAGGATTTCTGCAGTCATCCAGTCTTTCTTTTTTCTCTTATCAGGTAGTAAAAACTTAGAGCTTGAAGTCCTAATCTCTTCTTTAATTTCACTCCACTTTTCCAGCGGTTCATTGTTATTTTTAAGGATTTTTGATATTTCGGTATTTAAATTCTCCTGCATCTGTTGTTTAATATTATTGTTGGAAAGATTCCTAATATCTAGCGTTTCGGGCCTGTTCTTTGCATTTGGCTTTTTTAACTTTACTTCAAACTTACATACCACCGGATTGTGGTCTGATGCTACGTCCGCACCCGGGTACGTTTTTACGGCTTTGATGGAGTTTCTAAACCTGATTGGTGCAGCGATATAATCTATTTGATTTCTGATTATTTTACCAGGTGAGTCTGCCGGTGATTTCCAGGTATAGAGTCTACGGTGCGGGAGCTTAAAGAGAGTGTTAGTAAGTACTAGGTTGTGTTCTTGGCAAAATTGAACTAGACGATCTCGATACTTGAAACGATAATTGAACTAAAATTAACTAACAGTTAATATTTGAGATTATGGGATTGAAGTCGTTATCTTGTACAGTTTTAGAGATGTTACTAAAAAACTAATCTATGTGGCTAGTAAAACGCTTCATAATACCAAAAACGCATAACAGATTTTTGATAACAATATAGGTAAACAAAGCCTTAGTTTCAGTTTTTGGCCCTAAAAAGGGCATACCGTTTGCGACGGTCAATTGACTGCAGCCATATGCAGTATTTTAAGTGATTTTAATTTTACTACAAAGTATGTGATAGCATAGAAATATATAGCACACTTTTTCGTTAGACTGCCTTTAAGTAAGTCGATAAAACTAGATTATTCTAAGTTTAACGAAGAGGAAACTGTAAATTCAAATTATTTAGCAGAAAGAAAAAAAATCTATTAACGTGAATAATATAAGAAAATAAATACAATTTTGTTTTGTATGATTAAATATGTTATACCGAAATGGCTAAAAAGGTGAAACTCGAAATTAAACCCTACTTCCTTAAACGCAATGAAATTTCTATTAAAGATGGGGTCTTAGTAAGGGAGCAAAGACTAATTATTACGAGTAAATGAACTGCAGTCATTCCACTTTGGTATAGTGAAGATGGCATTATTAGCTCGGTCTTATATTTGGTGACTATAATTGAATAGAGAAATTGAAGATCTAAAAAAGCATTTGTTCCTTGTCAGAACATGCAGGCATCCTAACTTTCCTTTATAAGGCTAAAGTATTCCTTAAAAGTGCTTATAGATTTTGTCGAAACACGAAAAATTCATTTTCTTATAATTTTGGTGAGTTTTTCTAAATGGGTGGAAGTGTGTCCAATGTATTTAGTCATCTCATTGGCTTGCCAAACTTAGAGAGTCTTTTGCTCGTTATGGTTTACCGGAAGTAATTATCAGCGATAAGGGCCTGCGGCTAACATCACAAGAATTTAAACATTTTACTTTAATTAATGGTATTAAACTTGTAACAATACCTCCTTTTTCAGCATACTGCAACGGTGCTGGTGAAAATAACGTCAAAATAGTAAAACTATTTTTGGTTAAAAGATACTGATCAAAACATATAAGTCTATCATTGTCCAAATCTTTACCACACGTGTTTATGTGTGTTTTTATTGTTTATCACAGATTTCAAATATGTCTATGACACAATTAATAGACAAAAATTATATCAAATATTGCATAGCTTTAACATCACAAAAAATAACTTCCGACTAGTAAAAGCAACAATGTACTCGTCAACAGCAACTGTAAGAGTACAAAATCAGCTCACCGAGAACTTTTCAATAGTCAAAGGATTAAAACAAGGAAACGGGCTGGCACCAACACTATTCAACCTGACTCTTGAATATGTAATAAGACAGCTAAATATAGGAAGGGTAATCTCCTAATAAATAGATCAATAAAGATTGCCGCCTATGCCGATGACATTAGAATCATGTCTCGCAGAACAGACGAGACGGCAGGAATATATTCACAATTAAAAACAGAGGCAGAAGAGACTGAACTAGAAATAAATATTCAAAAGACAAAAAACACAGGCAAGAGCTAGGGGAAACAGACGCACAGTTGAATTAGAGGGCGATATTGAAACTGTAGAAAGTTTCACATATCTGGGAGTTACATTAAACATGGACGGGACAGAAGAACCAGAAATTCAAAGAAGAATAGTAAAGGGAAACAAAGCTTACTTTTCACTCGCCCATGTGTTCCGCCCCAAAAACATCACTGAAGATCGAAAATCAGGGTCTACAAAACTATTATCAGACCAATAATATGTTATGGATACAAGACATGGGTGATGACAGAAGATACAAAATAAAAGCTGGAAGTATTTGAAAGAAAAGTCCTAAGAAAGATATTTGGACCTATTAACGATAACGGAGTATGGAGATCCAGGTACAACCATGAACTTCACCAACTGTTCAAAAAGGCACCCATCTCAGAATTCATTAAACTTCAGAGACTTTAAAGCGCTGGTCATGTAGTGAGAATGGAGACTGAGATATTGCCAAAAAGAGCCCTGGATAGTAAAATGCAGGCCGTAAGACCAAAAGGAAGGTCACGAAAAAGATGGGAGGGTGAAGTGGCAGCGGACGCGCAAAATTTGCTAGACTTGAGAACCTTGGGAAGATCGGTGCGGGACCGACAAGGTTGGAAGCATATTTTGGAGGAGGCCCAGGCTCTATTTGGGCTATAGCGCCATTGGGGAGAGACAAATATTTACCACATATTATAGAAATACAATGCACTTATCGTCACGTAATTCTCTCGCTAGGATATTTTTTGGAAGTGCATGGCGAACAGGTCTTCATTTAATTAAACGTGATGAATTACAAAACATCGGTCAAATCCAGTTGATTTAATATAAATTAGACATAATTTGATGTAAGTATAAGAAAATATTAAGAAATATTATAAAAGAAAGAGAGAGGTAGAGTTTGTATTAAAGCATATTGTTTTAATAAAAGATTATAGAAACACCAAGGTGTCATGGTGCAAAACAAAGATTTTACAAATTTTAGGTAGAATAGTATATTTAGTAAATCCGGTAGGAAGTAAACTTACGTGGAAAAGAAATTGTAATCAAACTAAAATAAATTTTAAGAATAATTTAGAAAGTTTTTCATTTTTTAACACATTTATATTGGACATCTACATAGATGTCCAGTAAGATTTCGTATAGAACCAAAACGTTTTTGTTTCGAAAAGTATTATACTTTTAAAGTCATACATGTCAAATTTTAGCATGATGCAGCCATTAGTATGTTTTTGAAAGATGCATAAATTTGACGTGTTTGTAAAAATGATGCATATAAGATAAACGATTCTCGATCTCTCATTAACCATTATTATTTGAGAAATAAACCGGCAAGGGAACCGAAATTAAAGCTGAAAAAATATTATGGTACTAACGCTCCGAAAGAAGACTACACCGAAAGTCTATTGAAAATGTGGATACATACAGTTACATCGAAAATGCGAAAAAGTATATAAAATTGTTTTAGCTGATTATAAAGTGAAGATTGGAAGTGTGAATTGGCAGAGGCTACAAGCTTCGCACTAATGTTTTATAAATCTGTGTTTTTGTCTTCATATTTAGGTGTCTATCCCACCATACTGAGCTAAGTTGTCGGATTTCTGTTCTTGTTTGTCCTAATCTTTGTGTAATTTCTTCCTCTGTTGTCGCCTTTTTCGTGATTATAAATCCCAAGTATTTGAATTTATTCTTTCCTTTGATTGTTACGTTGTCATCAATCTGTAGATCTTCTATGTCTTCTTCACTTTGTAGATAGGTACTCTGTTTTCGCGAGGCCAGCCTTGGTATATTCTTCTTGTAGTTTCTTCATTATGTAGCTTAGGTCGTCTTGGTTTTGTGCAATCACTACTTAATCGTCTGCAAAGCTTAAAGTATATAGGTATTCGTTCCGTACCGGTACTTCCATGCATTCGCATTTTCTTTTCCATATCGATTTGGAGGCTTTCTCTAATTATATTTTGAATAGGGTTGCAGATGTGGAACAACCCTGCAGGAGCCCTTTTATTGTGGTGAAGTCTCCTATCTCCCTTGTGCCATTTTAATGGACACTTTATTTTCTTTATTCTTTATATTCAGAACTTTTGTAGCTTCTATGAGTTCCGTCTAAATTTCTAATTTGTACATTGCCTCCCATAGTTCTGACCTTGGTACATAGTCTTAGTCATACGCCTTTCTCACGTCCACAAATGCCAAATGTATATCTCTGTTTTTTGCTTTTTTCTTTTCCGACAGTTGTTCCAGTGTGTATATGTGGTCTATGCATGATCTTCCTGCCGTGAAGCCTGCCTGATCCTCACCGATTTTGCCTTTTATCGCTTGCTCTATCTTTTCTCGCAGTATCTTCCCATATAATCTTCCTATTGGTGATATTACGCTTATTTCTCTATAGTTTTCGCATCGTTTTCTATCTCCTTTCTTAAATATAGATGTCATATGAGCCTCCGTCCATTCCTTTGGGAGCTGTTCTCCATTTATGGCTTTCTGAAATATTCATTGTATCATCCGGTGTAATTTTTTTGATCCGTATTTTATAAGCTCAGGGGATCTGATCCAGAAAATTACTATCAATAGTTAATATCACTATGAATTACTGGGCAGATAAAAGTGAGAAACGGTTCCATATGCAGAAGAAAATAGTGTGGTTTGTCCAAAATTATTACACCAGCTCACAAGAACATTAAGATAATGGTAAAATTCATGTTTTTGGTTTCGAATAGCTTTCTGATCTGGCTTATTCTCCTGATTTGACCTCATTTGATGTGTTCCCAAATCTTAAGAGATGGCTCGTAAATAAAAATTCAGACTTCCAGTCAAAAATGATAATTAATTTTTGAACAAAAATTTCGTTCCTTTGATACCTCGCGTTTTTAACAGCTGGCAATCGACTATTTTTTATTTTTTTATCTTATTATTTTATACCGTGCTTCAACAAATATTAATTAATTGGCGTCTTTTATAGTCAACCAACATAGAAGTTTTGGTTCTCGTTATATGTTGGAGGAAAGCAACAACCACAACAGAGACTATATCGAATAAAATATAAGAATTGTCTGGAAAAAGACGTTTTCATTTCAAAGCAGGATATTTATCAGACCCCATAGAATTTGGTAGTTTTTGTTTTTGCTGTATTTCTAGATTTAGTTATAAGTATTGGTCAGGTTTAACGATAAACCTCGCTTACGATACTTGGGCTCCAATTGTTTTTGTAGGTACCAAACATTTTAACCAGCATCATACCTTTTGTCTTAAGGGGCTCTCAATTACCACAAAGACGCTACAATTTTGCGACAGCTAAGATTCTGTAAAGGTTTGTCCCTCGAAGCGTTCTGACTAGTTACGTCCAAAGAAACCTCTTTGTTGTAGTTTATACCAAAGCACCAAATTGCTAACGTTTATTGAAAAACTAAAAATAATTGAAAAGATACCTTAATAATTAAAAAAGATACATGCAAGGAAAGTACAATAACGAAGTCACTTTTATCATATCTATTTTCTGAGGAATTCTTTTAGTAAATGTATTTTGAATCTCTTGTTTATGTAAACTTACTGTATCATTTAATTTATCTCAACATTGCTCCTCCTTTAAATCCCATATATTTTACACCCCAGAAATGTACTTAAATTATAAATACATACCTAGTACCAACATATAATCTTGCATATAAGTACATATTCATTGGTCACACCTCTTTTTAGTAGTAATTCTGAAGAAAGCGAAGTACCGTTTGGGCATAAATTGCCAATAGTGTATAAGAACGTTATTAGGCATTTATTTTACAAATATTTCCCATATTTGCTTGGTTGGGTGATCTAAAAGGCGTGTGGAATTGTTGTAAAGCGGTCAGCTGAAGAATATTTCTTATCTATTTACAAATAGCGTACACGTATTCTTCAAATATGCAAACGATTTCCTTATTCGCTGCAATTTTTGAAGCCAACGCTGCTGTTTTAGTTATTTATAGGATCCATTCCACTCATATAACATAAACGTATTCCGAGAATATCACATGGGTTTTTTATAATAGTGACAAATGAAGATGACTTTTCGACTCAATTTAAAATGAAGTTAATATTTAAAATAGACATAATACTTTAAATTTATTCTACTGAACCATATTAAAGTATTATTTTATAAAAAAAAACTACAGAAGTTACAAAAAAACTAGGTACTGTCGATAACGATGAGTCATTATCTAAGTAATCTGAAATGTTCTCAAGATTTTGTTTGCGGTATCGGTAGAAAGACGTCGAAAACCAAAAGTTATCGTAACAACAGAAAGGTGACAAAACTTTTACAAAAGTTTAATGATCGAAAAAAGTATCGAAATTACGACAAAAATTTTCACTCAGTATTAAGTAAGGTTTATGTTGTATTTGTTGTATCAAAACTAACTTCGTTTTTATTGAGTAACGGTAGTACTTAAAAATTTTATTGAAGGATGCAATGCCTGGTAAATTCAATGTTCTGACACAAAAAAAAACCCTAAAAGCGGGATAAACTATTACGTGTCAATACTACGAATGACTTTCCAAATTTTGCTTGTCGGCTCAAAGAGCAGAGAAAGTATTCAGAGAGAAAAAGATGGATAAACGCCGGGACTCGATTACGTGATTTTTAAAGGTAGTTATCAGGTCAAGTTTACTTCTTCTGTTAAGATCATTTCCGGTAATTTTGCTGCACATCAAGTAGGTGTACCGTTTGTAGGATTTTCAAAGTCATTTTTAGTTTTGACAACCTGTATCATAGTTTATGGGTAAATGTATTTTTTTAGCTTTATAATTGTCTATTAGCTAATTCTTCTTCTTTTGCCAGTGCTTATCCTCTATGGATGTTGACTACCACAATGGTCTATCGTATTTTATTAGCACCTGTTCGAAATAGGTCTGTGGTGGTCATACCTGTCCACTGTCTCAAATTCTTAAGCCAGGATATTCGGCGGCGTCCTGGTCCTCTATTTCCTTCTATTTTCCCTTCTAGTATCAATAGTGGTATTCTGTATTTATTTTCATTTCTCACTATATGTCCGAAGTATGCTAACTTTCTTTCTTTAATGGATTTCAATACTTCAGGTTCTTTTTGTAAACGTTGCATTACTGCGTCATTAGTTATATGATGTACATATGATATTCTGAGCAAGCGACGATAGAACCACATCTCGAAAGACTGCAACCGTCTGCAAGACCCATCAGTAAGTGTCCATGCCTCTGCTCCATACATAAGAACAGAAACCACATAACAATTAAGGATTTTGAGTCGGAGATGTAAGTTCAAGGTTAAATTGCAGAGAACTTTCTTCATCTGTACTTGCGAAATCAAAAGAAGCAGTGTTAAACGTTTTAGATCGTTTGTAATGTCAAAGTTTAAATTCAGTGTCGCGATGGGTTTTAGCCTAGATGAAGCAACGAGCAAATTGAAGATTGCTGATCTCAGTTTAGTTATCGTCTGTTTGCTTTGTAAATTGTAAAAGGCATAGTTTTGACATTTTCTTGAATTGATTTCAAATGTAAGAAATCTTCGGACTTTTATTGATTTTCACCTCAATTTAATTAAAAATCCAAATTAATAATATTCGCATTTTATAAATCAAATGAGCCACATTTGTTGCCAAAACTCAAAATCGAAATTTCATGTCATAGGTTTTGACTCTTATATCCATAGCGACCGGCCAATGATAAATTTTCGTAAAAAATAGCAGCAAAAATCGCGCAACGTTTATTTATTTAACAGTTTTTAAATATTAAAATTGCACACAAAATCTGCACTCTTCGCCAATAAAAGCATTTTGATATTTATCGATGGGACACTGATCAAAAGATATCGAATTTTTACCTTCGTATTAATACAAATTTTATTTGATTTCGCACGATTAACTGACATTTAAAATCGCCGGTCGATTCAAGCGTTGTTTCTGAGAGAACGAGTTATTTTACACAAAAAGTTCCAATAAACATTTTTGTTCAAAATTATCTCAGCTCCATTTTCTGTTTAAAACATTTTTTTCTACGTCGTACAGATTCTTGGTAAATTGATGTTTTCTGTTTATCTCCCCCTATGACGAGGGGTTTTAGGGGTGACCCGGGGATAGGATTTGTATTTTTTGTCTCTGACGACTGGACTAGCTGGTAGGTCCAGTAGCTATCAAATAAGTAGTTCGTAAAGAATAGACTTCGGAACAATGACTATATTACAGTCTACAAAGAAACAAGTTCTCTTGGATGCACACTTTCAAGATTTTCCATAGGTATATGTACTGAGATATTTGTCATTTAAAGCAGCGACCGTTTCGCACAATTGAAGCCCTTAGCCAATGTTCGAAAATGAATTTTAAATTTAAATAATACGAAAATTAATTATAAACAAAGACGCTGTGATTCCATTATCAAAACTTAAAATTTCTGATGGCGAGTATATGAAACAATCACTGTCTCAGGTCATATTGCTGTGTTTGTTTGATTTATTCTATAGTGCAGTGACAACTGGCTGAGTTTCATGGTTTTTAGTTTTGCATAGAAAGTAGACGTAATATAAAGATTAATTCATGAATATAAACAGAAGAAACCCGTGGACATGCTATAAAATATTTTATTTCGTCTTCAATGCCACTAATCACTTCCAAAAATGTATGTTGGGGTAATTAAATTTCTTTTGTGTTGCACATATATTGAAACTCATAAATAATGGATATATATATACGAATCTACATCCGAACACAAAAATAGGCACAAAGACAAGTAGGCAGAGAGATGCATAAAAACTCACTTTGGTCGTAGGCGTCTTTTCTAAGTACCGACTTGGGCACAGCCTTCTTTACTATTTACCTTTATTGTTTGCCGTTTGTACAAAGCCGTAGACAGTGGGATCAAAGGTAAATGTGCAATAAAGCTTTTATAAACTTAGGTTTGTAAATGTTTAGGTCAATAAATGTATAGTTACTGATATGTAAAGGTAGTTAAGGGATAAAATCACTTCTAGTCTCATATCCTTTTGCTATAATTATTTTTCCTAATAACCTAAAAATAACAGCATTATTTTTATTCCATTTTTGGATATATTTATTCTGTACTATATGACATTGCTACCTTCAAAGGGAAGTATAAATTCATTTTTTTTATTGGTTTATTTGAATTATAAAAAATGTATCCAAAAGCATTAGGTAATACAAATCGTTTTCGTTCTTATCAAACCACCACCAGTGAATCTTGGTAGATTTGCAAACAGCCACGTACAACTAGGTATACAAAACCTTTGTATTACATATTAAGACTGATATAAATATATGAACAAATATAGAATATAGAATACGACGAACATCATTTTCTATTAAGATTTAGACAAGCTGTGATTCTGTTTAAATATATTTTTCATTTTGTTTGTTCACTAATATTGTTCTGGCGAGAAACGTAGGTTGTATGTGCAGTTGTTTGGAATTACTTCTTCCTAACGTTTTGACTGCAACTGTGGAAGGTCTTATTAAAGGCAACATGACAACGGACATAATCTAATGATCTTCATCGACATAATTTATATCGATCACCGATGATCTTTCTCGAATAGCAAGTAATAGAATGTAACCCAGTCTTGGAGACTTAAACACCCCTTATAGTGACATTCATTGGGGGAAGTTAGAATTCATTGGGGTAAGGAGCTCCAATGCTCCAGACCATTTCCCTCCCATAGCTTACTGATTCCCTATAGGGGCTCTCTATCAGTAAAGTGCTTGTCGTGTAAGAGTTCTGGGTACAAGAAGTCCCAAACGAAATCCTAACTCGAACAAATGCAGGTTAGCGTAAGAGCTGTAGTATCTAGATCTTTTCTTTAAGGATTTCGTGATACCCCCTTTGGATTAGGATAGTATTTGCAATTTGTTTGGTTTTATCTTTTCTATAATACAATATATTTTAGATTAACATCTATCACATTTAAGAAATTTGTAAATTGACTTTCCTCTTAATTCCAGTTCACAAAAGTGCGATCTACTTAATAAAACCATGAGAACGGTTGTCCATATGCTAATTTCAGTGCATGTTGATCCAATATTTCCAAGAAAAGTTTTGCAATAACGGGGCCAACGGACATACCATTTGTCATCCTATTATTTTGTTCGTAATCTCTACCATGCCACTGGAAATATGTTGTGGTAAGACAGAGACGAAAAAAGTTTTAGTATCTTCTAGGAATTGCTGACTAATGCATTGTAATGACTTGTGAAGTGGCCAAAATATCGAAACGTGAAATAAAGAGCTAGAACATTACGGATTGAAAATTTGTTACGTTCCAAATTTAAAGTAAAAAAGTCCCACCTCTATTTTATCAAAATTTAAATAATTTAGGACGTGTAAGAGCGGTTGCCTATAATATATTATAAGCAAGGTGGCGAAAATAAAATTAGTAATTTTCAAATAGGGGTAATGTCTGGCAAATTGTGCTGAAGTTAAGGGAACACGTCCTCTTTTTTGTGAAGAAACTAATTTAGATCGTTCTTTCTAGAGTTATCTTGGAAGAATTGGGATCATAAAATTGAAATTTTTGAATCTCGGTATTATTCGGTGACCTCCGTGTGTCAAGTTGTCAAGTGTTCGGAAAGACGACGGAAAGAAAGTGATTCCAGGTTTGAGAGTGTTACTGAAAGGTTGGGCTAGATTAAAAACGGCATTTTTGTTTTTTTGCTTTTGCTGCTGTTCCATGTGGGATCTGGACTAGTCCGAACCGTGTGGATATTCAAGGGGATTTGCTGCCTTCGTGGAAGGGTTTTTTTTGGAATATCCACAATTTCGCTAAAAAAAGCGGATCTACAGTACACGTGAATACCGGGAGTCGTATTTAGATCAAGAAATTAGCCTTAATCACGAGTCCAAATAGCCGGCTACGCTTCGGTCCAATTTGGGATATTTCAAACCCCTAATCTGGCTAAGAAGGGTGAGTGTTAGAACATTTCGTTTTTAATTAATTAAAAAGTTGTAGTTATTTTTTTATCCCATCTCTAAAAAGCTATTCACATTTTTATCAGTTTTCATACATTCAAGTTCGGAGACAAGTTTTTTTTTGTATTGCTCCATTATCGCCAAAAGGCAGATAAACAAAGTGTTAAAATCAATATATTTATTTCCAAATAATTATTTTAGACACAGATGGTAATTAATGTTTTCTTGCTTCAGGGTTGGTTGGTTGGTTTGTTTGTTTTTTTCTGCTTCTTCTTCTTCGTATTTTTCCATCTGGCTGTAATTTTCAACTTTTCAACATTGTCACACAAGTCTATGTACATCGGCAATCGTATGGGATTTTGGATTGAAGACACGCTGAACTATAACTGGAATTCCACGCGGTGAAGTATATGAAAATTCGAGGTATGGATCGATAATAATTAATTTTCAACGGAAGATTTAAGCGCCGTCTAATTTGGTTTGCGGAATACAATAGTTTTTTTTTTTAAAGATTATTTGCTGTTAGTTTTTATTTTCATATTTACCAATACTTTACAGATTTTTTTAAAGATAATTTGCGGTTTATTTTATTAATTCAATATTTACACATACCTATTTTAATTTTGTAAACTGCGTCTAAGGGGGGGGGTTATATATTTGAGATTTATTTTTTTATATTATTTTCTGCGCACGCACTTGAGCTCACGTGGTGTCCTATTTGCGTTAATTATTTTTTTTTGGTTGGTATTGAACCGCACACCCCTTAGCGTCCGGTACTTTTGACACGTCTTACCTTTCATTTTGTTCTGTTAAGTAGAAATAACTTATGAATTTTTGTTAGGCAAGTAGAAGCCGCATTTTTATATTATTTTTTTATTAAGCCTATGGTAAAGTTAAATAATATTGTAATATGTAGTATGTATGTATTTATTTTCAACTATCTTGGGAATCTATTTATTAAAATTGACTAAATTCTAATCTGACAATTTCATTTATTTTTTTTTATTTATTCAGGTTGTATACTGTTACTTAGTATTTTAGTAGTAAACCTATTGGTAAGTTGGTGGTTTATTGAATAGTAACGTAGGGAAGGCTGTGGGCCAATTTACCTGGCGCCCCTGATATAACTTCGGATTTTTTTTGTTTTGTGGACCGCACGACCATCTCCACTGTTTTGTCTAGCCGCGAGCCATTCCCAGACTGTCACCGTATAGTACTTTTCTTTCCGGGTGTACGTCTGATTTATATTTGGTACAATTTGTAATTTTTTTATATAGATTCGGTTTTGTACGCCACATATTTTGGCGCCCAACGTGGGGCCCTTAATTAATTAACCTTTTTTTTGTCAACCCCTTGTGTAGATTCCTTTTAATTAGTTAACCTAACGTGTTTGGGCTTTAATTGACTAACTTTGATTTATTTACTTTACCACTGGTTTTGCACTTAGTAGTAGTCTTAGAACTTCGTGTTTAGTGGAAGTGTATGCCAAGAAGTGCTTACTAGTTTTTTTTTGTGTGACGTGAAGTTGGAAGAAGCCAAAAATGGAACTTAAAAGAAGATACTTTGAAGTGGTGTTGTGGAACTTAGAAGAATTATGGATATATTAGGACTTTGAAATATTTCTATTTCAGTTGGAGTTCAAATTTATTTTTTTGAGAAGTTGGACTTCGAAATTCTACATTGTGGTTTAACTTACTTATGTTAGGGAATGTAAAATCTTTTTTTGAGATTATGTTGTGACTTGTAATTTGTTCTGAAACAATGAAATTTTGAAAATCTTTTGTGAAATTTTATAGATTGAATAAAGCGACTATTACTTTTATTTTGCTTTTGGTTTGCTCCCATTAATAAAGTAAACTGTACCTGTGTGTTAATATTTTTACTTATATCTTGATTTTGTTTGAATATTTGCTCCTTTCGGTTGATACATTTTTTTTTAAATTTTGAACTTTGGCAAGATGGTGCGAAAACTTGTACCCAACTACTTAAGGAAAGAGGAACTGGAATATGAACTCAAAATTCGTGGAGTGTCTACTGGCACTGTTGAGTCTATGAGGTCTAGTCTGTCTGATGCACTTAGTCGTGAGGCAGCAAATGAAAGCTTTAGATATCCTGAGCACCCATTCACCTTTTCACAGGATAAAACTGCAATCGAGACTAAACTTGCGGAGCTGAATACGGCTGTTGGAAAGTTTGCCGGAACTCCTACTTGTGCTGAGTCCTTGAGATTGCGGACACAGATTAACCATGTCTTGGGGAGAATTGATCTTATGGTATTGCCAACAGGTGACGATGCAGACGCAGCCCAGGTTGTTAAGTCAGACTTTCTTGCTGAGATTTTGAAGTTGTCACAGGATTTACATGATAAGCAGCATCCAATCGGATCTGGTTCGGTACCAGTAGCGCTCGATGTGATTTCGGTTTTAAATCAGTCTTTTCAGGCAGGGGTAGGACAAGTTCATGCTTCTTCTCCTGGAGCGATGTCACAAGCTGGTAATAATGTTTTTTCAGGGTCTGTCTCTAGTTTTTCTTCTGGGATGATACTTCCTCATAAATGGGGAATAGAAAAGTTTTCAGGTTCTGCTAGGGGTATGTCTATTTCTGCATTTTTTGAGATGGTGAATGAATTGAGTCTCGCTCGTCATGTACCAGATAGTATACTTTTGGAATCAGGTATAGATTTATTTTCGGATAAAGCCTATCAGTTTTATAAAGATGTTCGTCTACGTGTAGGGAGTTGGGCTGAATTAGTTGAAGAGTTTCGTAGGGAGTACCTGTCAGCTCACCATGGGGAAGCGCTTTTTGAAGAGCTTCGGAGGAGAACTCAGCATTCGTCTGAGACTATTGGAGTTTACTTGGCAATAATGAATAGTTACTTTAATCGCTTGCGTTGTCATGTTCCAGAGGAAGTTAAATTGTCTATAGTTATTAGGAATTTGCATCCGTTCTATCAAGATAGATTACGTGATCCTTTGCCAGCTACCTTGGAGGAACTTCGTGTTCTATGTCGCAGTATGGAGGAAAGACGTGATTGTATTAGGAACTATGTTGAACCGAATAGTAGGGAAATGAATACTTTGGAAAAGGACCTAGCTTATATCAGTGTGGATGCTGAAAGTTGTAGTAGTGTTGGTGAGGGTCCTGTTGCTTCATCCGAATCGGAGTCCGCTAGAGGAAAGTTTAGGACTTTAGTCTGTTATCGTTGTAATCAGTCAGGCCATAAGGCAGTAGGGTGTTTAATGAAGAAGGAGGCTGTTCACTGTTTTAAGTGTAAGAAAGAAGGGTTTACAGTCAGAACTTGTCCTTCGTGTAATTCGGGAAACGGAAGGAAGCGCACCTAACTGGTCGAAGAGGTGTTGCCGACGTTGACTCGACCAACCTACGTCCTATTTTAGACTTTATTTTACATCATTCCGAAGGAGATGAACGTCCATATTTGAAAGTTAAAGTCTTAGGAAAGGAAATTTTGGGATTATTGGATTCTGGTGCTTCAAAGACCATTGTAGGAAGAACTGGTTGGAAATTTTTACAAAACTTGGGTTTAGAGTTGGATACTTCGAAGAAGACCGTTTGTAGAGTGGCGAATGGTCAGATGTGTGAATCGTTGGGGGAATGTTTAGTACCTTTCATGGTTAGGGATCGCTTGCGTGTCTTGCCAGTATTAGTTATTTTGGACGTACCGCACATTCTGATTTTAGGATCTGATTTTTGGCGTGTTATGGGTATCGTTCCAGATTTGAGGCATAACGAATGGTATTTTTCGGACGCTCCAGCAATGGTAGGTTCAGTGGATCATCTCCGAGGTCAAACTATTTTGACCGATGCAGAGAAGTCGCAATTGGAGGAAGTTATTAATAGAAGTCGTGAACTAATGGGCACTTCTCTTGGTTGTACTGATGTCACTGAGCATGTGATTGTTTGTAAATCTGCACCCATAAAACAACGTTACTATCCTGTATCCCCAGTAATCCAAAGCCATATTGATAAAGAGCTAGAAGATATGTTGGCGAAAGGAGTAGTGGAGCGATCGAATAGTGCTTGGTCGTCCCCGATTCTCTTGGTGAAGAAAAAGGTTCCAGAAGGTGAAGAACCAAAATGGAGGTTCTGCGTAGACTATCGAAAGCTTAATGCCGTAACAGAGAGGGATGGCTACCCATTACCGTACATCTCTAATATTTTAAATAAATTAAAGAACGCGCATTATCTTTCCACCATAGACATTAAGTCGGCGTATTGGCAGGTACCTGTTGCTAAGGCTTCCAGGCCTTATACTGCTTTTACGGTTCCTGGTCGAGGTCTTTTTCAGTTTTGCAGAATGCCTTTTGGATTACATAATGCCCCGGCTACATGGCAGAGGTTGATAGATCGTGTCCTCGGTCCGGAGTTGGAACCCTATGTTTTTACTTACTTGGATGACGTGGTCATCGTGACAAAGTCTATTGAAGAACATGTAAGGATCTTAGAGGAAGTCTTTAGACGCTTGAGAGAAGCTAAGTTAACCGTTAGCTGGGATAAATGTCAATTTTGTAGACCGGAACTAAAGTATTTGGGTCATGTGGTTGATAGGAATGGACTACATGTTGATGGTGATAAGGTCAAGGCTATACTACGTATCCCAACACCCACATCCGTCAAGGAAGTTCGTAGCATCATAGGCACATTTTCCTGGTATCGAAGATTTATTCCTTCCTTTGCGACACTACTAGCTCCAATTACAGCGATATTGAAGAAAGGAAGAAAATTCAATTGGACCCCGAGTTGTGAAGAATCTTTTCAGAAAATAAAAGAATGTCTAGTTTCTGCTCCGATACTTAATTGTCCTGACTACAATTTGCCTTTTGTTGTCCAATGTGATGCCTCAGGATATGGAGTGGGCGCCGTGTTATTGCAGCCAGGCCCGGATGGTGACGAAGTAATTAGTTTCCTGAGCAGATCACTAACGCGTCAAGAAAGGAATTTTTCCACGACGGAACGGGAATGTTTAGCTGTGTTATGGGCAGTCGAAAAACTGCGTCCTTATTTGGAGGGTGTTCCGTTTACGGTCGTGACTGATCACGCATCCCTCGTATGGCTTCAAAATTTGAAGGATCCTACTGGAAGATTAGCTCGATGGGCGGTAAGATTGCAACAATATGACTTTAAGATTGTGCATCGGAAAGGAAAAGAACATGTTGTCCCCGATTTGTTATCTCGGTCAGTTCCCGTGCTTGATATGGTTGAAGAGGTTGTACCGCTTCCTAGTGGTGATAGTTGGTATGATAAACTTTGTAGAAAAATCGAGTCTAATCCCTTGAAGTATCCTCAGTGGAGAATGTCTGGTGGCAAACTTTATAAATACATCCGTCCCAGTCATGGATTTTTGGTCGAGGAAGCGGACAATTGGAAGGAAGTCGTTCCTAAGGGTCAACGATTGGAAGTGCTGAAGTTGTGTCATGATAGTCCTTTAGCAGGTCATATGGGGATCCTGAAAACTTATAAGCGTATTAACGAGAAGTATTTTTGGCCGAAACTGCGGAGTGATGTGTCTCGTTACGTTGGACGTTGCTCACTGTGTGCCATGCATAAGGTGGAACAAGGTAAGCCCAAAGGCTTTATGACTCCTCAACCTAAAGCTACTCAACCATGGGAGATAGTAGCAACCGATCTTATGGGACCTTTCCCAAGATCAACTCAAGGCTATAAGTTTATCTTAGTGGTAATGGATGTGTTTAGTAAATTTTCTTTGGTATTTCCGTTGCGATCCTCAAAAGCCGTGCATGTCGTTAAGAAAATAGAAGAAGAAGTTTTCCTCGTATTTGGAGTTCCACGTCTGTTACTATGTGATAATGGTGTCCAGTATACTTCGGGTATTTTCAAGAAAATGATGGAAACCTATGGTGTCTCAGTTCGTTATAATGCGTTGTATCATCCACAGTGCAATCCATCTGAACGCTATAACCGAACCCTTAAAACAATGATGGCAACTTATATAGCTGACAACCATAGGAAGTGGGATGAAAATTTGGCCAAACTAGCATGTGCTACGCGCACTGCATACCACGAGTCGACTGGTCAAGATCCCTACTTCATAAATTTCGGTCGGAAGATGGTAGTGGATGGACGAGATTTTTCCCGAAAGGACAAACTCGGAGACCCGGAGGACGAAGTAGCTAAAATGGGATATAATCGATCGCGTGGACTCCAGGAATTATTTGTTGATGTTAGAAAACGTTTAGATAAAGCTTCGGCTAAGTGTGAGAAGACCTATAATCTACGGAGACGTCCAGAGGAATTTCAGCCCCATCAGTCAGTATGGCGGAGAAATTTTGTGTTGTCAGATGCCGCTAAATATTTCACGAAAAAGTTAGCTCCTAGATGGATAGGACCCTACTTCGTGAAGAAGAAAGTTTCCCCCTGGACATATAGTTTAGAGGATGAAAATGGCAAGGATCAAGGTATTTGGAATATTAAGGATTTAAGGATTAGTAACCCGACTGGTGATCCCGATAGGATTTAGGTCGGAGTAGAACGGACTAGCAAAGTTTTGTCTAGTCTAAGTAAATTTAGTTAGTCTTCTGAAATTGGTTGTATTTATTTTTTTTTGTTGTGTCCGTGAAGGATGACTGAGTGTTGGCTATGATCGGTTCTTAGGATGTATTTGGATGGTCAACCGATTCGTTTTTTTTTTGTGTTAGGTAGCCAATACGAAGTCGTAGGGTTGCGGTAGCCTTAATTTCTTTTGATTTATGGAATTGAATGTCACTTAGGTTTGGTCAGAAATATGTTGTCTTCGATGATATGGCGTTGGGATTTGTTTTGATGTTAGTAAGCCATTCTATTTAATTGGGATTTTTTCGAAGCCACATAATTATGTTTTGGTGAATCTTGTTGGATAATAGCTTAGTTTTGGATGATTCACTAAATTTCGTTGTATACGGATTTAAATTCTGGAAGACCTATCTCATTTTTATTTTAATGAACAATTGGAATTACACTACTGTTTCGGTAGATGTTTCTCGCAGTATCAGTAAGAGTGGAATGGTGGAGAGTTTCTTATGGACTCATGTTATGTGAGGTATAGTGAAGTACTAGCGATGCCCCAGAGCTGGGAGGTCGCGAATAAGGGCAACATCCAGTAACCGACCTAATCAGTGTTGTCAGATTGACGTTGGAATTTAAAACTATTCTACTTGATCTCATACGATGAGAGATGACTGTTGTGTGGAAGTGGAGTAAGTGTTGTAAGTAAGTTGTTGCTTTGTGCGTGTGGTTTGAGATTGGTATGTCTTTCGTTGTCCAAGTACTTGCGCATGGTGAAGACGGTGTGGATGATGATTGTGTTGTGGACTTCGCTCGGAGTTTAGGTAGTGTGTCGCTAGCGCGAGGGAAAATTTTCTTCGTCTAGTTTTTCCTCGTAAATTTTCCTCTGGGAAAGGGAGGTGTTGTTACGTTCCAAATTTAAAGTAAAAAAGTCCCACCTCTATTTTATCAAAATTTAAATAATTTAGGACGTGTAAGAGCGGTTGCCTATAATATATTATAAGCAAGGTGGCGAAAATAAAATTAGTAATTTTCAAATAGGGGTAATGTCTGGCAAATTGTGCTGAAGTTAAGGGAACACGTCCTCTTTTTTGTGAAGAAACTAATTTAGATCGTTCTTTCTAGAGTTATCTTGGAAGAATTGGGATCATAAAATTGAAATTTTTGAATCTCGGTATTATTCGGTGACCTCCGTGTGTCAAGTTGTCAAGTGTTCGGAAAGACGACGGAAAGAAAGTGATTCCAGGTTTGAGAGTGTTACTGAAAGGTTGGGCTAGATTAAAAACGGCATTTTTGTTTTTTTGCTTTTGCTGCTGTTCCATGTGGGATCTGGACTAGTCCGAACCGTGTGGATATTCAAGGGGATTTGCTGCCTTCGTGGAAGGGTTTTTTTTGGAATATCCACAATTTCGCTAAAAAAAGCGGATCTACAGTACACGTGAATACCGGGAGTCGTATTTAGATCAAGAAATTAGCCTTAATCACGAGTCCAAATAGCCGGCTACGCTTCGGTCCAATTTGGGATATTTCAAACCCCTAATCTGGCTAAGAAGGGTGAGTGTTAGAACATTTCGTTTTTAATTAATTAAAAAGTTGTAGTTATTTTTTTATCCCATCTCTAAAAAGCTATTCACATTTTTATCAGTTTTCATACATTCAAGTTCGGAGACAAGTTTTTTTTTGTATTGCTCCATTATCGCCAAAAGGCAGATAAACAAAGTGTTAAAATCAATATATTTATTTCCAAATAATTATTTTAGACACAGATGGTAATTAATGTTTTCTTGCTTCAGGGTTGGTTGGTTGGTTTGTTTGTTTTTTTCTGCTTCTTCTTCTTCGTATTTTTCCATCTGGCTGTAATTTTCAACTTTTCAACATTGTCACACAAGTCTATGTACATCGGCAATCGTATGGGATTTTGGATTGAAGACACGCTGAACTATAACTGGAATTCCACGCGGTGAAGTATATGAAAATTCGAGGTATGGATCGATAATAATTAATTTTCAACGGAAGATTTAAGCGCCGTCTAATTTGGTTTGCGGAATACAATAGTTTTTTTTTTTAAAGATTATTTGCTGTTAGTTTTTATTTTCATATTTACCAATACTTTACAGATTTTTTTAAAGATAATTTGCGGTTTATTTTATTAATTCAATATTTACACATACCTATTTTAATTTTGTAAACTGCGTCTAAGGGGGGGGGTTATATATTTGAGATTTATTTTTTTATATTATTTTCTGCGCACGCACTTGAGCTCACGTGGTGTCCTATTTGCGTTAATTATTTTTTTTTGGTTGGTATTGAACCGCACACCCCTTAGCGTCCGGTACTTTTGACACGTCTTACCTTTCATTTTGTTCTGTTAAGTAGAAATAACTTATGAATTTTTGTTAGGCAAGTAGAAGCCGCATTTTTATATTATTTTTTTATTAAGCCTATGGTAAAGTTAAATAATATTGTAATATGTAGTATGTATGTATTTATTTTCAACTATCTTGGGAATCTATTTATTAAAATTGACTAAATTCTAATCTGACAATTTCATTTATTTTTTTTTATTTATTCAGGTTGTATACTGTTACTTAGTATTTTAGTAGTAAACCTATTGGTAAGTTGGTGGTTTATTGAATAGTAACGTAGGGAAGGCTGTGGGCCAATTTACCTGGCGCCCCTGATATAACTTCGGATTTTTTTTGTTTTGTGGACCGCACGACCATCTCCACTGTTTTGTCTAGCCGCGAGCCATTCCCAGACTGTCACCGTATAGTACTTTTCTTTCCGGGTGTACGTCTGATTTATATTTGGTACAATTTGTAATTTTTTTATATAGATTCGGTTTTGTACGCCACAAATTGACCTAGCAAAAAGATAGAGGCATACAAAAATAGAGCTAAAAATCGTCCAACGTGTTACAAGAGTAAACAGTATATACTCTATGTTAAAAAACGTTTAGAGGGAAAAGAGAAGTCACCCTGGAAACCTGAAGTGCAAATATTTATTACTGTGTACCTTTCGTTATTATTATACGAGTATGAGACTAAACCTCTGAACGATAATCTACAAAATAAAATTTAAGCCACCGATATGAGATCCTTTTTTTCATCTACCTTTTTGCTGTCCACAGAACTTCTATTTGACTTTGGTATATAGAAGGCTCTTATGGCAAGGCGACATTGAACCTTATGACTTGATTGAAGTCATTAATTTGGGCGGGGACCGATCAGCGTTGCCTCAGTTCCCTTTATATTTTTAATTTAAAGACTCAAAAATCTCACTGATTACTAAGTCCTCTTCTGTGCACCATCTCGTTTTCCTTTTGTCCCAAAAGTAGGGATGAAATGATGACAGGCATGATAGTGGGTCAATACGTGTAAAGGCCATAATCCCTTAAACTTTAGCACAGCACAAATATTACCGTGAGCTAATTGTGGTACGACTGTCTGGTTTTCACAAAACATACACTATGCTCAATCGATTTGCCGATTAAGCATAGAGTAAGTACAAATGAAATAGCCAAACAAGGCTTATTATTGCCAATAATTGGACCGTAACCCTACTGCGGCGTTGCAAAAGCAGTAACAACATTAGCTACAAGAAAGTAGGTAGCTCACAAATATTTGGATGGCGCAGGAATTCATCAGGACAAAGAAAGACTAAACAGGTCATTTTAAAACATTTGCCAAAATTTACAGCTGACCTAAAAAGCGCATAGACAGAAAAACAGTCAAAGCAATAGTAGGTCTGCTAACTGGGCAGTGTGAGCTGAATAGGCAGTTGAACCTAATGGAATTGGCAGATGATCACCTGTGCAGGTTTTGTCACCTAGAGGAAGAAACAGCGGAGCACATTCTGTGTCAGTATGACAGCCTGGCAATGTGTGGTTCTTTACATTATTCGAAGAAAAGCCACTGGCAAAGAGCTACATGGAAGGTTCATTCTCGAAGCTATTAGACCTTTTAAAAAAGGGTCAGTCTAGAGAATATATTCTAGGATTATAGGACTTCACTAGATCTGAAAAGGTCGCAGTGGAATAGGACAAAAACCACCTTATTGAATTTATCTATCTATCTGTAGAGTACGTGTGTATGTGTATTTTGTATAGAGTTAATGAGCTGCAATCTCTATGTCGTGTTCTCTGTTGATCTGCGAATGTTTATTTGTTTACAGCTTATTCACATTTTCTTATTGCTCTACGTATTCAGAGAACGTTTTTTATTGGGTATTGGGAGGCAAATCTTACAACAACACTAAGGGTAACGAGGAAATACAAGTTCTGAAATAAGATTTCAGACACATGAAACGTATGACCACTGATACTCAGATGCAATAAATTTGGAAACCACAAAGGTATTTACAAGAAAAAAAACTAGAGAAACTTAGAGGTAAAAATGATCCTGAAAAATTAACAGTAGATGGCAAAAAGTAGAATGTTTAGCACTGAACCGTAAAAGATAAAAAACGTGGCTAATGGAAACCTACGCAGTGAGCGGGATTGTGATCACTGAATTAGCTATGTATTATTATCTATGTAATGTAGATATAAAGTAAAGTGTAAAATAAAATGTTTGTTTAAGAGAAGTCATTAGGACATTGTATATTAAATATGAAGAGTGGAAAGTTCTACGCCTATGGCCATTAGTGTGATGTGTACATATGTGTGTGGTGCGACAAAAGACTATCGGCATAAATTTTGAAGACACCTTTATTATTCATTTTTATGTGAAAGGGCGCGTTCGGGTTAATAACCTCGTAGAAACGAATAAGAAAGAACAAACTATTATTAACTATTATTATTATTATTGTTTCGCGTCATCGGGTCATTCTTCTTTTGTTCTCAATCATATGAAATACATAATTATTATGCAAAGTGCATTTACTTGCTATGCATTTTAATTTTTGCTATTGAAGTTTAAATTTCTTATCACGACAAAGTTTAAATAATTTTTAGAAAATTATGTTTCGTGATGTGTGTATATTAATATTTATATTAATTAAATATGGTGCTGTCTTAAGTACTGGCTTAAGTACTGTCTTAAGTACTGTCTAAGTACTGTCATGAAAATATACGAAAAAATATTGCACAAAAGAATAATCGAAAAAATTGACAGCACACTTGGGGAATCATAAAGCGGATTCAGAAAAGGCAGAAGCATCCATGATCATATATTTTAAACAAATGGAAAAATCTCAACAACATGAAAAAAAGATGTATCTGACATATATAGACCTTGGAAAGGCCTTTGATACGGTACCAAGGCAAAAATTATGGGAAGTATTAGAAAAGAGAGGTATTATTAACAAAATTATAAGAGTAATTAACAACATTTACAACAGCAATATCAACTATGTCATTAGTCAAAACAAAACATCAAAACCATTTAATACAAACGAGTGTCTGAGATAAGGGTAAGGATTAAGTCCAACACTATTTATAATAGAATTGGATGAGATAATTAAGGAATATAACTTAAAAGTGAAAAAAAATGTATGTGGATTATAGAAATTTAAGAAGAGTAGACATTTCAGAAAGAGCATTCGCCAACGATGTCGTCATATCGGCCAAAAATGAGAACCAACTACAAAGAAATATAGAAATGTGGAATCACAATTAATAAAAATAGAACATATCACAAGTTATTGTGATACGAGAAAATAAGAAGAATAAAAGATAAATATAAAAATAGAAGAAGTAAATATAGAACAAGCACAAATTTTCCAATACTTAGAAGTATAATTAGATGAGACAATGGAACACAGGAAACAAATAGAATTCAAAAAACCTACCATCTCATATAGGCATAGAAGGGAATGAAGAAGCAGATACTAGTGCGCGTAACGCTATCACCAGTGACGCATCAGAAACAGAGTGTCGGAGTATCGCAGGCGATCTAAAAGTTTATTTCAAAAATAAGGTGTTAAGTGCGTGGAATCGGGAGTGAAATGACTCTAGTTCGAAACTCAGAACCATCAAAAGTGATATTTTTTTATGGAAGTCCACAGCCAGAAGTAGAAGATGCCAAACTATTATTACACGTCTCTTACTTGGACACTGTAGGTATGCTCATATTGCTCATGCCTATCTCTTCTCAAATAGTGAACCTCCAAAATGCGAAACATGCAATACAGTAGACAGTATTCTAAAGCGCTTCTTGATAGGCTGTTCTAAATATGTAAATCAAAGACAGTCTTACAATTTGCCAAATAACCTGAAAGCACTCCTCAACAAAAGTTTAGTTCCGAACAATTTGTTAGGTTACTTAAAATGTATAAATATGTTACACAAAATTTAACTTAATTAATTGTTACAAATGTTCAATTGTTCACAAATTGTAATTAATTGTTACAATAATTGATTGTTATAAATGTTAAATTTAATATTATTACAAATGTTACAGGAATGTCGCTAATAACCTTTGGGTGGATGCGACTTTGTTTCTTTAAATAAAAAAAAATTCAAAAAACGATCAACCTTCAATATACAATGAACAAAAAAATCATAAATAAGAATGAAATTACAAGAAAAACTAAAATTAGTGTGTTCAAGTCAATATGCCTGTCTTAATCTTTGTTTGCGAGTACCAAAGAAAAAACACTAAAATAAAATTGTCTGATAATAAATATAGATCATTCAACGCATCTGACGACTCGAACATGTCGGAGAAACGACTGTGACAAAATTCAAGAGAACCAACTAATTTTTTCAGCATTATTATGTTGAGTTTTCTCCGTTCATAAATATATATTGGGTCCATATTTATGAATAAGCAGCTGATTTTTCACCATATTTAAAAAAAAAATAGAATCTAATATTTGAGTTGTCTGATGGAACGGATTTACCATTTTTTAGTCTGACAAAAAATTTATAAATTAATAATTTTTTTGTAATACTAGTTTATTATAAATTTTATAGATACCTTTGTAATTTCATAAATATACGTAATATTAGTTATTGAAAAATTAATTTAATAAGGTCAAATTTTTTTTATTGATAACATTGAAGTTCTATATACCTTTTCTACTCTGAAATACTGAAAATATGTACTCTACTCTCTATAGATCTTGGAAAAACAGATACACGGAGCTTGAAATATTGCTAATGGTACTCACCCGACCGAACATGATATTTTTTTTTTTAACAGTTTTCCGAAATTTAGTACAATGTGTTACATCGTACATTTAGTGGTTAGTTATATAAATACGCACATACAAAAAAATAAATCCCAGCTCCAGTCAACATGAGATTCCCGGAGTCAAGTAGGATGTCTCTCTCTCTTCAATCCTGATCCTCCGGAGGAAATGTAGCGGTCATCGTGATGTCGCGTATTGTCCGTTCCAAAAATCTTTGTCTCTGGCCATTTCTTTTAACTCATGCTTAGGTTTATTGCATCCATCAATCCATCCATCCATTCATTTGATCCATCTTGTTGGGGATCTTCCTCGTGATCTTCGACCTTCTACCTTTCCTTGGATAATAAGTCTTTCCATGTTTTCTATGTCTGCTCTCATAACATGTTCAAAGTATTTTAATTGTTGGAGATGGACTTTGCTGGATGGCCGTTTGCTGTCAGGCAAGGTACGATCGTGTAAACAATTACGAATACGCTGGAATTCTTTTGGAAGAGGGCCCAATATCTGCTCCAAACAAAAGAGGTTATTGAAAATATTGTAAAAGCAAAAAACCAGAATTTTTGTAATTTCTGTAAGTGTTGGCTGTGTATTGTACATATTAAAAGCATGCTGCATGGAATATGTTGACCGAATTTGATTACCAATATTTTCTGTATGGATTTTAACATTTTTACATTGTTTGTTGTTTGTTATTTATTACAATGTTATTTTTTCTTTAAAATTGAATATTTTTTTTTTGGGTTACATATTTTTATTTCGTTGTAAAATAAAAATAAACCCAAATTGCAAAATGTTTGAGAATTTTTAAATGCTTGGTTATTTCTAACAAATTTTGAATATTGCAATTATATTAAATAATTATATTAAATAATAAATTAAAAAGTAAACGCTACTATTATAGCAATACACAACAAATAAATAGTTTAAAAAAATTAAGTTCGTTTTTATTTTTTTCGAAATTTGTCATTTTGTTCCTCAGAGGTGTCCCTGTGTTTGTCTAATTTTATTTACAATTGATTGTCCAAAGATTGTCCAATTTCCTTTTCTTTTTCTTTTTAATTTTTATCTAGAGGCCTATTTGATTGTTTCTTCTTCGGATAATTCATCGGTATCATAGTAGATTGACCATCACTTTCTTGGCATTTCCATTGTTGATAATCCCGTGGATAATTTTTGTCTCGTTATTTTTACTACTCTGCTTGCTGTTATGCAGTTTATTTGCTGATTCCACTTACTAATTTGTAAATTGCTCCTATTTTGCATGTTGTCTTATATCTTCATTCTGTGTTATTTTCCTTAATGTTTTTTGTTTGAATGTTTTCCTTTGGTCATACCGATTATCAATCCCCTTTACCAACTTACCCTGCCTAAGTCTTTGTTTGGTATTCCTCTCTTACTCCTTTCAGGAATTTTCAAAAGAGCAATTCTTTATATTGGATAATCAACATCTCGACATTGAACATGCCCGAACCATCTTAATATATGCTCTCTCATTTTGGCATCAATTGTTGCCACCCCTAGACTTACTTTATTATACTTATTTTTAATTGTATCCTTTTTTGTCACTCCACTCATGATCCTCTTTCTTTTTAACTGCTTAACATTCAATTTCGTATATGATAGCTCTTTGGGCCAATTTTTCCTTCAGTTTCATAGGAATTTTTTTTATTACACTACACCACTCGCTTCCTTCCACTTCATCTTTTCCACCCCAATGTTATCACATTCGTCTCTGTTTATTTCCCCATTACTCTGTAATACCGAACCTGGACACTTAAAACTATTACTTGTAATAATCATTTTACCGTACAAAGTTCATCAGTTTATTTGTCTTGACTCCTCTCCACTATTCAAGTTTTTGTTTTAAATCCCTTTCAGTATTTCCTACTTATTTTATATCATCAGCATACATTAAACTGACTTTTGGTGCAATCTTACTTTGACACGTAATTTATTAGTATTTCTTACATCTGTCCTAACACTCCTAACACTAGTTGTTACTCTTTCAAACATGTCTCATTATCTTTACATATTCACTCCTTGATCTGTCTTGCATAAAATTAAACTGATTATGTGTTATTTCTGTTTCTTCACGTATCTGTATATCAATTACTCTCCCTCATATTTTCACTGAGTAATTTTTATTCCTAAGTAGTTGTCTGGCCCTGTAGTTTCTTCTTTGTTGTACATCTCCTATAATTCTATTAAATAAACCTGTTAGCCAACTTGTTTTTGTCTCTCCTAAAGCTGTTCACACTTTCCCAGGAATATCAACTGATCCAACGTTCATTATTTTTTGAAATGCTTCAAGAACTTCCTTGTTTGTTATTTTGGTGACCATTGCTGTTACTGTCTCCATTTACGCAACTCGTTTTCTGTAAAATTATTCATTTAATAAAATATCAAAGGACTTTTTCCATTACTTTTTGGCATCATTTTCGTGAACTAGTATTTTATTATTGTCATCTCGGATCCAACTAATCTAATCTGATTAAAATCTTTTGCTTTTACTACTGCTGCTTTTGCTTTCTTTTTGGCGACCGTAAAGTTTTGAAGAAGTGTGTCTGACCTATTTTCTTGCCACTGTTTATATAGTTTTATCTTCTTTATTTTTATTGAATATAGTTAGACTACCGCCATGTCTGGCTGGCTATATTCCTGTAAATTGTATTACGATTACTCTTTATGCTCCTGCACATTTTTCTACTATTTTTGCCCCAAATAGATCTTGTTTCTCATCTTTTAACATACTTTTTTTTTTATGGTCTTCTCCGATACTTTGATTTAGTTTCGCTTTTTTATTCGTTGTCCAGCACAAGCAACTTATGTTGTTGGCTCACATTTTAATGTGTTTTAATAGATTTGCGTAATTTCCTATTTTATACATATTAAAAACTTCTCGAGAATTATTATAACCTTATTTCCAAAACGTAATATTTAAGTTTACTGTTACTATTCATTAAATATTGATGAGTACGTTCATATACCTAATTATTGATGAATTTGTTAATAATAATTTCGTAAATACTTATATTTAAAGCTACGAAATAGCAATTATGAAAAGTTACAGGATGTATGCACACATTAAGATATAAAACAAAATGTTTTAATGATCATTTACTTAGATATAATGTCGAGTAGTGATGAATATATTAAGTGTTGACTAGAGAAAAGTTGATATTTTTAACGGTGTTGTTCACAGGAAACTGAAATGTGTTTCAGTTTTCTATTTATAGAGAACTCATCATAGATCTATTAAATTTCCCTCACAATTCTAAGCTTTTTTTTCTTATTTATTAGCTGGATCAAACTTTTTCAAAGCTCCCTATTTATATTTATAGAATTAAGGTGGACTCATCGTTATAATATAGTTATGTTACAGCTCAATGTTCAAATGTTTTTTAATAAATAAACTAATCCGTAGTTCCCGTAATAATCTAGTAGAATAAGAAAGAAGTTTATTGTAA
The DNA here is from genome assembly GCF_040954645.1 of Diabrotica undecimpunctata. Classification (NCBI taxonomy): domain Eukaryota; kingdom Metazoa; phylum Arthropoda; class Insecta; order Coleoptera; family Chrysomelidae; genus Diabrotica; species Diabrotica undecimpunctata. The sequence continues at coordinate 129,260,874 of NC_092804.1, read as the reverse complement.
TTTATGACAGCGACATGACTTTAGATGAAATAAACCAAAATGAATTTCGACTACCGTAAATCGGGTGACTTTGACTCACTTTCGAAGTTTAAATGTAGATTTCAGTATTCTGAATATATAAAAGTATATTGTTCTGAAGCTATTTTCTTGTGGCATTTTAAATTAATTACTATTTAAATGGGAATAAGCCACAATTAAAGGTTAAAATACGTTTATTGACGTTTCAATTTCCACTTCGGAAATCGTTCTCAAAATACAAACAATTGTTCTCAAAATACAAACAAAGTAAAATTGCAGCCTATTCCCAGTAAAAATAATAAATTAAGATGCTTTTTAGTCTCATTTTTCGTAAGTTGTTAAAATTTTTATCATTTAATTTTTTTGGACTCCGTATATTAAAAAATAATTTCATGACAACTGGCTATCCAAAACAAAAATACATGATGGCGTTAAATTGATGACCTTAAGTAACCTTTATAATTATATACCACATGGTAATTCTTTCTTCTAAGATTTTAAAAATAAATTGGCATGTTCGAGCATGTTTTTATTTTTGCAGCAATAAGAACACAATCTTGGTGGAAAGTTTTCCGTGGCACACCCCAAACAAAAATACGTGATGGTGTTAAAAAGATGACCTTAAATAACCTTCATAAAGATATATCACAGGATAATCCTTTCGTTTAAGATTTTAAAAATAAAAATTTTCGTGTTAGAGCGTGTTTTAATAACATTTCCAAGTTTTAGTGTCGAATATGAGTCCTAAAATTTATATATTCTTTACAACAGATAGACAATTACCATTTGTAATTATTTTAGGATTTAAAGTACTGGCAATCATTAAGAAAAGTTACAGCTATAAGTTACAGCTATTTACTGAAGACCAGTCAAGCAATTGAAGAACTTCACCAATTTATAAAAAATCTGAAGAAGTCTTATGAGATGGATCAAAGATCGTAATTAAGTGTATTTCGGCAGCATTAAGTGTATTTTTGCAGCTATAAGAACAAAACCTGGGTGAAAAGTTTTCGGTGGCACACCCTGTATTTTTAACACCATTTGCTTTTACTTGATTGAGTTGTTATTTCATTTTATAAACGAATACCATTTTCCGAAAAATTAAATTATTTATAGAGTTTAAAACAACTCAACTTTTAACCATGCTGTACTGTATCCATCAGATAAGGCATTAACTGTTGTTTTTTCTTCTGTCCGGTGCCCATTACTCCTTTCTCGCCATATTCAAATGTAATAAGTTCTACGTATTCATGTTCTTTGTTGTGGATAATCTAAAATCTATTCTCTTGTACTAAAGAGCACGCAAGGTCATGATCGGATTGTGAAGAAGACTTTTAAACAAAATGCAAAACCTTAAACGATGAGATGCAGCCCATGGCCGGCGGGCACTGCCTACTTGTGCTTGCTGCTTTGCTGTGTGTATATAATACGTGTGTGTATATATGACTAACCAAACCACTAAACATACATACGTAATTTATTCAACAATCATTCTACCAAACAACAATCAATAGTGCGAGAAAATTTGTATAAATGTTGCAGAAATACACTTAATTACGATCTTTGATCCATCTTCTAAGACTTGTTCAGATTTTTTATAAATTGGTGAAGGTCTTTAATTGCTTGAATGATCTTCAGTAAATAGCTTTAACTTTTCTATTGAGAGAACAAAAGGCATTAACTTTTCTTATTGACAGCCAGTACTTTAAATCCTAAAATAATTACAAACGGTAATTGTCTATCTACTGTAAAGAATATAAAAATTTTAGAACTCATATTCAACACTAAAACTTGGAAATTCCATCTAAAACATCGAAAACTAACTTAATATTTTGAAAACTATGTCTAATCATTATTAGGGTGCAGTAGAAGACGTCCTTCTTAAAATTTATAGGTGTCTTATTCGATCGAAAATACACTGCTGTAGTTTCATTTGTACGTCAAACAGCCAAACAGATTAAAAACTTTTAATTCTGTTACAACACTGCACTTTTACTCTGGAGCCCTCAGGTCTAGCTCCGCTTATAGAGATACCAATGGCTCCCTCTCTGCCTAAGATACCGGCAACTCCACTTGAAATATTCAGCTCAAAAATCAGGCATTACAGAAAATCTAGCATATATTTTACTAAGTAATTTTCTCTTTAACATAATAATATTGATCTGTTAGCCACAACTGACATTATTATTTATTGCATCTAAACCTCCTTGGTATAATATTTGTGTATAAAATAGTTTTGACGAAATTATCTACACATGCTTCTAAGAGGTATTGAGTATACTGTGGCTATAAATTAAGATGTAATCAAATGTTACACTGTCCCGTCTTTCCATTTTCTTAAAAATATGTATACCTCGTAATATTTGGTCAAGCTATCCAAAACTCTTCCATAATTTAATTTCTCTATCTATGAGTTTCCATTATCATGATCTGTATTTCGTTTCACGTGAGAATATTTGGCAACGAACTGGATGACCTTTATGCAGAACAAGCCGTTTTTCTAAAATTAAGATTGAAAAGGTACCATTACATACAAACTTACTGTCATTTTTTGTAAAATACCGTCTAAACGTCTTGACAAGATCCTAGTTATTGTATTTAATCATTAATTTTTAACCAAATGCTTCCCTGTCATAATCGGTTTAACTGGATTGATTGACTATATCTCTACCTGCTGTGAGTTTTATATTTATTATAGATGTTCAAAATAATATTTTCCTTTTTATATCCTTTTACAGAATTTTATCACTCGGTGTACCGAATGTATAAACATTAACATAATTACAAATGTCATATATAAACTTACGAGTCTTGTTATTTTATGAAATATATTATTCCTGGATAATTTTTATGAATAGAATAAAAGCACAACCATTTTAAAAAAATAGACGCCAATAAATTATTACAGATAAATATTCATAGCAAAAAAACTAGCACATGGATAACTGAAAGCCTCCCAAAAATTACGGAATTGACAAGTCAATACATTTGCAGATTTTTAACAACTAGAAGAAGATTAATAATATTAAAAAATACCACGAAGTCAACAAACTCATAGAAAGTAAAAATTAAGGAAGCCAAGAATCTTGGCTCGAGAATTTATGTACAAAAATAGACTGAAAATTGCTCATGTGGTTAAACGCAGACGGAAAAATTTGTGATTATAAACAACAGTGCAAAGAATAGGAGAGATGTATCAGTACCTTTTGACGATGCTTTCCGAGAAAATGATACAAATACTACCCGTGATAACCAGTTCGACAGAGGCCCCAGTATACTGAAATCAGAATATGACCAGATGACCAAATCAAATCTCTGCTGAGTCACTTAAACTTTTCGACGAGGACACATTACCTACTTAACCACTTTCTTGACAAGGAACTAGGGAGGCACTATTTTGTATGCGCGTTCTTTTACCAAAAGCTGCGAGTTCCGAAGGAACGTTTATGTTTGTTTCATCGACTTCGAGCAGGCATTCGGCAGAGTACAACACGATACACTTTTCGATTGCCAGCGTACAGCAGAACTTTACCACTACTATATAAGACTTATATTACAATCAAGTAGCCTCTAGCCAAATTAGAGATAGTCGTACTGAAAATCTACCCATCAAAGGTAGGGTACGACAGAGGTTTGTCATCCAGTCTTTTTAATTTATACTTTGAAAAAATCTTTAAGAAGGCTTTGGATGACGGACGAGAGGAAGTAAGACTGAGCAGAGAAGTAATCAACATCATCAGATACGCTGAGGATACAACCGTTTTTGCAAAAAATTTACATGATCTTCAGACATTAGTAAATCTAGTCAGTGAACCAAGTTATCAGGGAAGCCTTAAAATTAATATTTCAAAGGCAAGGTGGGTAGCAGTTGGGAAGATTAATATATATCAAGATCTACTTTTTTAAATATCTTGGCAGCTGAATAAATATAAATTGTGACTCTGATCAAGAAATAATAACCAGGATCGAAATATCACGTAAGGCTTTTATAACCTGGAAACCAGCTCTATTATATATAGACAGGAGCAGAAACCTGTCGATACATATTTGCAAGAAAGTCTTATAATGTTATGTGGGGTATATCCTATTATATGGTTGTGAGACATAGACATTAAAAACCACCATTCTTAACAAATTAGAAGCATTCAAATTGTGGTGCTATCGACGGATCCTAAAAATATTATGAGTTTCGCGTACTTCCAATGAAGATGTTCTTAAAATAATGAATTCAGAACTAATGCTCACAAACATCATAAAGAGGATAAAAACACCATACTTCGGTGATATAATTGGAGGAGCCAAATACCATCTACTTCGCCTTATAATACAACAAAAAGTGAAGATGGATTGGTCTAAAGAAACTTTCATGTGTGACACCACAGTAGAAAAATCATTCCTTGCAGCAGCCGGTAGAGAAAGGTTTCAGGAAATTGTAAAAATGATAAGGGCGAACGTCTGAATAAAGACACGGTATCTTAAGAAGAAGAAGTAGAAAAATACGAGTATGTTATTCGCCTTGTTACACCATATTAAATTTATATTTTATTGTCTAAATCTTAAGAAGTTTTTGCTAACTAAAAATATTATTTATGTTTTGCATCTTGTGATGCAAAAACAAGATGGATAAACTCACTCAAGCTACTAAAGATCTTATAAACAAAAGAAGAGAATTGAAAGACAAATACACAGAAAATTGTATAACACTTAGACAGTTAAACAAAGATATCACAAAATCCATTCGAAAAGATGTCAGAAATTACAACACTGATTACATAACTCAAGCCATTGATAAAAATAAAAGTTTAAAAGTTCTGCGCCGACAAATGACTGAAGGATCAAAAAATATTTGTAAACTTGTAAATAAAAAAGGAGAAACTACAACAAATAAAGAAGATATTTTAAAAATTGCTCAAGATTTTTACTCAGAATTGTATAAGCGAGAAGAACTTCCAGATCCTGATCAAAATCAAATACCAAAAGTTCAAAATGTAGGCTCAGAAGACATCCCAGATATCACAACAGAGGAATTAAAATCAGCTCTCTCGGAGATGAAAAACAATAAATCACCTGGAGAAGATGGGATAGTCATTGAACAAATCAAAGAAGGAGGAGGAACGTTAGTAAATGTGTTGAAAAAGATGTTCAATACTTGTTTGACAAGAGGCGTAACCCCCTTCCAGTGGCATAATGCAATAATAACCATAATGCACAAAAAAGGTGACATTTCAGACCTAAAGAACTACAGACCTATTAGTTTGCTCTCCCATACATACAAACTATTCATGAAGATAATAACAAAACGGCTTGTGAATAAACTGGATAGTTACCAACCTTGTCAACGTGCTGGGTTCCGCTCCAGATACGGAACAAATGATCATCTACAATTTATAAAAACGCTAATAGAAAAGTGTACAGAGTTTAACAAGCCTATCTTTCTTATATTCGTAGATTATGAAAAGGCGTTTGATACTATAGATCATCATAAAACGCTTCGAGCATTGGCTGACTGCCGCATTGACTACCGATATATCGCATTGATTAAAAGAATTTGCGAAACTGGTATAGCCTGTGTCCGCCTTCATGAAGATACCAAGAAGTTTCGAATAGAACGTGGAATTAGACAGGGTGATACTATCTCCCCTAAATTGTTTACAGCTGTTCTTGAATATATGTTCAAGCAAATGAAACGAGAGGATAACATGGGAATTAATATAAATGGGGAAGATCTGAACCACCTAAGATTTGCCGATGACATCGTTTTAATATCTGATAGAGTTGATAAAGCTACAAAAATGCTGCACACGCTCTATAAAGTGTCAAAAACAATTGGTCTTAAAATTAACACCTCAAAGACAAAATTTAGGACCAACCTTGTAGTCAGCGGTAAAATTCTGATTGAGAGCCATAGCATCGATCAAGTAATAGCTTACAAATATCTAGGGCATGAGATTTGCTTAGGCGGAGATAATCAGACAACTGAAATACAAAGAAGGATAGGTCTCACATGGGCTGCCTTTGGTAGATTGAATAACATTTTCAAGTCTGTTATCCCAGTTTGTTTAAAAAGAAAGGTTTTTAACCAGTGCGTTTTACCGGTTCTTACATATGGTGCAGAAACACTGACTCTGACAAAAAGAACAATAGATAAAATAAGAGTTACACAACGCGCTATGAAAAGATCAATATTAGGTATTACCATCAGAGATAAAGTACCAAACCTAGAAATAAGAAGAAGAACAGGAGTCACAGATGCAGTTGAAAAAATAGCCATGGCTAAATGGGCTTGGGCCGGACATGTTGCCAGAATAACGGATGATAGATGGACCAGAAAGGTTCTGGAATGGCGACCAAGGCAAGAGGCATATCGAAGCAGAGGACGACCACCGACTAAATGGACGGATGATATCAAGTGCATCACCACAAACTGGATGCAAGAAGCACAAGATAGAAATAGGTGGAAAATTTTACGGAAGGCCTACGTTCAGCAGTGGACAAATATAGGCTAATTGATGATGATCTTGTGATAAAATTTATTTAATTTTGTCTGTTGCTCTCGAACTTCTATATTATTTGGTAATTGAATGTAGCGAGGTCTCATTGATGCTATTAAGGGTGTAACCCGTTGAACAATTTTACAAACAGATGACTTCGAAGGTCCAAAGATGTCATTTAGGCTTAATAAATGTCCGCCTGTGGCATATGCTCTTAGCAAATTAAAAACTGGTTCATCGGACTTAAACATTTATTTCTGAAACAAGCAAAAATGTTATTGTAAAGCTCTTTAAACTGATTCAATGTTACAGTTGCCCTACCTTGCACTAGTAAACTGCAAATGTTCTATTTGAGATAATACGTCAAAAGCACTGTTTTCGATAATCGAAATCTTTCTAAAAAATCTTTTTCAGTATATGTTTCAAAATAGCCAAATAAATCTTCTGCATCCAAATCCATAACGTCCAGATCCATTTTTTCAAAAATCACACACTATATTCTATATATATACAGGATAAACTATACACTTCGGTGGAATTTCCAACAAAAAAAAATAAAAATAATCCTATCAACACAAAAATATCTACGTACACTATATATACTTTATAAACTATTATATACTATAGATTACGGTAGAATTTATAAAAATATGAATATAAAAATTAAATTAGATCGAAAAAATGCGAAAACTAACATAACATCTACAGAAGAAATTTAACCTCAATTATATGTCAATATATGACAGATGTATTTCAATGCATTCTCCAAGTTAAATTTTTTGCTTAAGTTGTCATAGTAGCTGACTTCAGCTTAGGCAAAAATATTTATACTTAAGTAAATAGTTTTAGTTGGTGGAACGAAAGTTAACGGACTTAAGTAAAAACTATTTCTTAAAATCAAATTTTCACTTAAATCACGTTGATGTAACTGGACGTAAATACGTAAATTTAAGGAACATAAAACTTGTTTAAAAACTTATTGAAAATGGTTACAGTAACTCTTATTACTGACCTATTATTTTTTTTTTCGTATAAAAAAACGAAATGTCGTAATATAAATCAATTATAAACGTACTTCTACTACTAAAAATAGTTGTTAAAAAGTTAATCTTCCTACTGATACTCAAACCACATATAATTGGCACATCATCCTTCATTACATATTATCTTTTTATTTGACCCAGAGCTTCCAACCTATACTTTTAATCTTCTTCGCACCACCTAACTTGCCCACCTCCACCTCCATAGCCCGGTTTCCGAAAATCGCCCACAATAACCGCACCATAACTGAATCGCATCGCCATAGTCGAATACAATCTATTCTATTATTTCTTGCATTCGCAGGTAGTGGACTCGAGAGCTCGAACTGACGCAGACGGTGCTCTCCACCAGAGCGCCAGACGACAATTGGAAGTCTTCTCCAGCGAAATACCTGGGGGACGACTACAAGTTATCAAAACGCATACGGTTTCTACGAGTAAGTGGAGTTCGTCGGGCACTAGCAAGGATTTTGAAAATTTACAGGTGAGTTTTTGAGTTGTGATTTTGTGCAGTGTTGTCGATATTGTCGAGTTTCGGTGACATTAAAGAAAAGTGTTGGTTTGTTTACCTTATTTATAGTTTAAGAAGAAATCTGTTCATTCTAATATAGGATATATATAACGCTTTAATACGAAGTCCTACCTCCACTGTTTATTTGACCTTGGGGACAGCTGGTACGACACTTTATAGGACGTCAATTGTATTAAGTAATTGGTATGTAATAATTTTAAATAGTTTTCGAAACAATTGCTTAAATAAAAAACATCAAAACGTGAGATCTGATATATTTGTTTCGCATATATTTGAATAAAGTCAATTTTATATGTAAGCCAAAAATACCTTTTATATAAATAGTAACAAAATAGACTCATAACAGCTGTTTCAATGGCATCGCATATTTTCAAAGTAAAATATGTCTAATCATAATTTATTAGTACTCTGATTTGGAGGGAATTGGTCTCATAGTTAATCATTAAAAAGATCTAAAAGCCCGGGTTTTTATACTAAGTTACTATTTTTATACTAAGATACTAAGTAAGGGAAGTTTAAAAATTTATTAGCAGAAAGTTAAAAAACATATTTGGAAACGGAAATTATATTATTATTAAATGAATGTTTTCGAAGAAAATACGCATTTATTTAATGATAGATTTACAATTTTATATATGCCAAATAAAATTCTAATATCTAGTTAGACCACTAATACCTATTCCCACTTATTTATGTATTTTTATTCATGTTAGTTAGTCCAGTGAATAAACGTCAAATACGGCGATCCTGTAATTTTCTGTGTCACCACCGAATGGCATGAAAATTGCTAGGCTCTACTTACCCTCCACTTTTGGAATTGTGCTGTTGGTTGCTTTTTATTTTTTAGGCTACCCTATTAGAAAAAAATCGTATAATTATAAATTAAAACGGGTAATTGATTTAAGTCATTTTTTCATGATGTAAATAAATGTTAATTAAAATTAAACAACATAATTTAAGATTTTATCACAGTTTGACCCCTAAATCTCACCCCCTAGATTAGTTATAGTTAAAACAGTGTCATTGAATACCTTGTCTTCACTGATTTGCATGAAAATTTGGATTAGGTTATACTTACCCTCCACTTCAAAATTGTACTTGTGCCCTTGGTTGCTTTTTATTTTTTACGGTGGAAACGACCCCTATTAGAAAAAATCATATATGTGTAAATGCAAGCAATTTGGAATTATCCAATTCCAAAATTAATTCCAAATTCATTTAACTGTTTTAATATTTTGCCACATAATTTCTACCTTTATAAAAATCACCCCTTGTGAAGGAATTCGAATAGTTGTAGTATTTTTTTTTTGGTGCACATGGGTGAAACTATGTGTATGTCTTAATAGCATATTATGTATAGGTATCTTACAATGCTCGAGTATACGCGTTTTGATAATCTCCTAAAATATGTGATTGGTTTTTAACTTTTAATCTATGAAGTACGTACATAAAAAAACCTTACGTAGGGTTTTTTAAGGACAATAAGATCATTTCAATGAATTTATTTTTAAACCTTTATTTTTAAAAGGGTTGTAGTTGAAAGGGCTTGAACTAGTCACTAATCACAAGTGTATGCTGTCAAACAGTGTGTTTTAACAGCAATATTTAAAAAAAAAGCCTTTTTTAAATTTCAATAACTAATTTTGCTAAGAATATTTTTTTCAATATGTGTTTGATACAATTTTTAACTTTTTTGTGAAAAACCGTCTAAAAACGTGGTTTTTATTTTGAAAAATGAATATTTTCACTCGCAATTAACTCAAAAAGTAGTGACTTGATGAAAATTCTTTATAGAATAAAATTTGCTTAGAATTAGTCAGTTCGTCCATTTCCGGACTTATTTTGAAAGTATCTGTTTTCACCCTTAAGAAGGGGTGGCTTTCACCCCCTAAGTAAAAGCAACCCTGGGCTTCAGTCCAAAAGTAAAGTAGAGAGAGTAAGCGAAACCATAATCCAAATTTTCAAGCAGATCAGTCGTGACGTTAAAAATTACACTTTAAAACGTTCATTTACTGGAATAAATAATAAGTTGGGGCACATCTTTTGATTTGAGCTATTTCGGTTTACAATAACACTCTCCTTTTTTCTTAATCTTATCTAAATTGAAGCACACTCTATTTTAACAAATTTCCATTTTACTAATTTCTCGCCTATGCCTTAAAATCGTACTCCAAAAAGACAGAGACACTCTATAAAATTAAAATATTTATATAGTGGATTTTCTATTCATGTTGTTAAAACCTTTCCTTGCACAGATCAAATAACTTACAGTAAATTGTCGTGTCTACCTCTAGACTAAAATAAAATGGGAAAGCTTTTCTTGGTGCTTAATTTGATATTTGCAGCCTCTGTATGTGTCCTAAGTCATCCCTTTAATCTTCTTAGATACTTTGACTCTTTTATTACTCCTTAGCTTATTACCTGCACTTTAGTTAAACACTTTCTAATTGTTGGTAAAACGTTTGTACAAATTAAAATTTAACCCTATGCTAAACTTCTTTTTATGGTAAAATCATTTACTAAATGTTGGCGACAGTTTTGTCCATTATCTTATATTCTTTAGCCACAAGTATTTATTTCTTTCAATAGTCCTTTAACCTTTTCCTCCATAATCAATTTTAGAAATTGGTACTTGGAATTCTTAAATATGTCACCAATGTAATCTACTTTTCTATGCTTTACTATTGGTAGCTGTTCTCTTTTTCATACCTATTCGGCGTAATACTTCGACGTTGGTTATATAGTCCGTCCAGAGAATTTTAAGAATTCTCCTGAACACCCATATTTTGAAAGTCTCAAGATGATTAATGACGGTAGCTTTTATTGTCAAAGTCTCGAGCCCATATATCAACACTGATTAAATGTAGCATTTCACAAAACGGTACCTTACCTTTAATTTAAGACTCTTGTTGCTAAGCAGAGTTTTTCTATTCTTAAATTCTGTTTTTGCCCGTTGTGCCTGTCCTGCTGTGTATCTTTGTATTTGGGTCAAGGTCCTCAGTTATCCAGCTTCCGAATACTACTGGCGTTTACGTTTATACTTAAATTTATATTCGGTGTTCTGCTAACCACCATTACCTTCTTTTTATCTGCGTTAATTTTTAAACCAAATTGTTCTCCTTCTGTACTTAATCTGTCGATAATACGTTGTAGTGATTCTTGGCTATCGGCTATTGTGAATGCGTCATCGGCATAACGAAGATTATTAACAACCTGTGGATTAATCTTTATTCCATGCTCAGTATCTCTCAACGCTCTTTCAAAAATTGCTTCAGAGTGAAGATTAAATAGTAGGTGGCACAACACGCGACCCTGTCTTACACATTTCTCTATTGGGAAGTTCTGTGTAGTTTTATTTCCTACTTTTAACAATCCTTTTTAATTTAAATAAAGTTTCTTAATGAATCTTAACTCATTCTGGTCTATTGTTCTACCTTGTAGCAGTTTTATTAGCTCTGTATGTTTGACACAGTCACACGTTTTGTGGAAATTAGTGAAGCATAGGAAAACGTCTTATTCATATCATATTCAAGAGCAGTTTTAGGATCTGACTTAATAGACCGATCATTAAGAACTGGTAACAACTGTTCGCATTGGATTTCTTCGGAATAGGTACAAAGGTAGACTGGAGCCAGTCCTGCGGTATTTCGCACGTATCATAGATGCTAATGAATATATCTACCAGTGCTTTCGTATTCTCGTGATTTATCAGTTTTATTCTATGTATATTTCATTTGGTCCTGTTGCCCTTTCGTGGGACCACTCTACTCTCATTTCAAGAGAACCTGGCAAGGTTGAACGAGCTGGGCCCGTACACACCTCTCTTGGCCTTGTGTCAAGCGTGGTGTGGGTGCCCCGGCACGTACCCGTCAGGAGATTCAAGAGTGGTAGAGGAGAGATCCTCGGCGGCGACCTGTCTACGTGCGAGGTGGAAATTCCTCTGCCTGCTTCGCCTATCCGCCCGTGAGTGGGATAACGGGTAGGTGCGGTAATCGCAACACAGGTACTACGGGGAAGGTGAAGCCCCACGAAACGTTTCTGGTATACGTGGCATGGCACCTTCATTTTGGTGTCGGACTCGTAGGGGCAGTGGATTCGTTAACGGTCGTATAGCCGAAAGGCCAGGTAGACCAGGGTCCTGCCAGCTTCTTAAATTGGAGGGCACAAACGCTTTGCAATGGTCCTGTTGCCATCTCTTGCTTTTTTTTATTGGCTTTAGAATTTCTGATATAAGTAGTTTTATAGAAGGTTCGCTTGCAAAATTTCGCTGGTTATTCTCTGCATAAAGTTGTTGCGGAAATGTTTTCCAGTGACGGAGAAGTGTCTTGGAGTCAGAGATATTATTGTCTTTTACTATTTTGTTCAGGCTGCAAGATTTTATTTGAGCTGTTTCGTGTTTTACTAGCGTGTGTGTTGAATTAGTCATGTTTTTTTTAAGGTTCTCAATTTCTGTGCATCTACCTTTTAACCACTATTCTTTGGCTTTACGAATCTCTAAAATGTTTTTATGTTTTTTTTTATATTCATTTTTTTTTTGGGAGATACTCGTTTATCCATAAGCGGCAATATTTCGTCAGACACCCATTTGTTCTTTTTGTTACTTGGCGGACCAATTCTATTCTTTATTTTAATTGTATTTTAAAAGTTTTTCCAGGCGTCTTCTACACTTGCCGACCATTAGTTCAATGGCGTATTGTCAGTCATTGCATCATTTACTTTCTCCTTGACTTTTATATGTACTTCAGGTCTCTTAACGTTGTTTATATCGATTTTCTTCAAGAATCTTCATTTCACTTTTTTTAATTTTGTTTTTAATTTTTTTTTAATCTGACAGCTAATTTCTTGTGTCATTTTAACGTAGATACTATTTTATTGGGAATTAGTCACAATTGAAGGTTAAAATAAGTTTATTGACGTTTCACTGTCCACCTCTGAAATCATTCTCAAAATACAAACATTAATGTTTGTATTTTGAGTAATAAACTTATTTTAACCTTCAATTGTGGCTTATTCTCAATAAAATAGTATTTAATTTTCCCTCCATAGAATTGTGATCAGATGCTGAACAATTAATATAAATATATTCATCTATTTTAGCAATTTTACACATAATGTTCGACTACTATCAGTATGGTTACCGGGAGTATCTTGCTGGACTTGAAAGTATTGTTAAACATCTCTAATAGTTGAAATCTTCGTTTTTAAGCAGCTTAATCAAAATTTTATTTTGTTACGTTACTGATTTTTTAATATTTACTTTAAAATTGTGTCCAAGATCTTCTGTTGTTGGGTAAGGTATTTATAAAATCTTTCTTATTAAGAATGTAGAAATAAATAGCAGTAACCCCTATTTAAAAGATCGTTGCTTATTGAACGTTTAATGACATATCTATTAAAAGGGTGCCAAAATACCTCTTGGCATATATTACGAGTAAGAATATTATGAAAACGTCTTAAGGCGTGCCAAAATCTTAAACATTCCTATCAGTACAGTAACTCGAGCGAAAAATAGGACCTTTCCTTCCAATTCTGTCGGACTGCAAAAATTTAGCAAAAAATTTGGATTTAAGCTTATCTTACCATCCTTTGCAAAATTTATATATGGGCGAAGTGTGTTTTTTGTTTTGAAGGGACTAAAACTACTCCATTAAACACGGATGGAACAGAAGAACCAGAAATCCAAAGGAGAATAGTAAAGGGAAACAAAGCTTATTTTAAACAAAGCTTAAAGGGACTACAAAACTATTATCAGACCAATAGTATGTTATGCATGCGAGACATGGGTGATGACAGAAGAGACAAAAAGAAAACTGGAAGTTTTCGAAAGAAAAGTCCTAAGAAAGATATTTGGACCTATTAACGAAAACGGAATATGGAGATCCAGGTATAACCATGAACTCTACCAACTGTTCAAAGAGACACCGATCTCAGAATTCGTTAAACTTCAGAGACTTCGCTGGGCTGGTCATGTAGTAAGAATGAAGACAGAAAGATTGCCGAAAAGAGCCCTAGATAGTAAAATGCAGGGCGCAAGACCAGAAGGAAGGCCACGGAAAAGATGGGAGGATGAAGTGGCAGCGGACGCGCAAAATTTGCTAGACGTGAGAACTTGGAGAAGATCGGCGCGGGACCGACAAAGTTGGACGCATAGTTTGGAGGAGGCAAGGCCGGATTTGGGTTGTAGCGCCATTGGAGAGAGAGAAAACTACCTCTAAGTGAAAAAAATAGGAAAACATGTATTTAAGCGTTTTATGCAATAAAATCTTATTGAATTAAGTAAAATAAACATATTCAATGATAATCTGTACTTACTTAAATACAAATTTTTAACCCTTAGAAACCACCGCTTATGACGGTGGGTAAATAATGTTTAAAAATAATTTTTTACAATGTAAAATGCTTAACTGATGAATTCAAATCAATAACAATTCATTCATCGCTTGTGAAATGATGTTTCACTGGTTTCAAGTTTTCAACCCCTAGAAAACATTCCTTTATGCAAAAAATTGTTTTAAAAGTCTATTTACAGTTTAAAATGTTTTAATTTTTTATTTAGATAACTAAAAATTCATTTCTCCCGAACGAAAGGTATTTTTTTAGTTTAAACTCTTCAACCCCTAAAAATAATTCCAAAAGACGACATAAAAAATAGGTTTGTTTTAAAAATAGATAGATTTTGCGCAAATTGCATCTTTAATACTGTTTCTAGTAGCTAGTGTAGATGTGCACTATCCCAGGGGGACCGACGGCTTAACGTGCCCTCCGAAACACAGTGAACGGCTCGTTTCATTTTTAGAAATGAAAATGTCGTTGTTTGTGCCAAGATATTCATCTAAAAAACTATTATGCGTACTTTAAATATGTGAGAGCTCCAAAATACGTATATTTTTTACCAAAATTTATTCCTAAAAATATCATTGGTGTTTCTTCCATAAGTCAGTTAATTTTTGTAAATTTGATATATGTATATATAGCCAGTTGAAAGATAATTTTAAGGGATACAGGGCTAGGTTCATTAGAAAGCCAAACTGTCCTTCAATTTTGAAAAATTAAGGTTTGAAGCACTCGAAACAGTGTTCACACCAAACCAAGACATACATTTTAATCGGTGCTATCTCCATTGTTTTTTACGAAACAGAAGTTTATAAAAAACGAGAATATTTATTGAAAAACGAACTATATTTTTGTACTGCATCATTTTTTACGTACATATTATATTATGTTTTAAGTTATTTTGAAAAAAAAACAATTTTTTAAAAATTTTCAAAATAGACGATACAATTTAATATAACTTTTTTCAAAAATAATGCGTTTTAGTCAAACTCCTGTATCTAATAAGCAACACTAAAATTAAAAATTATGTAACTTACTCAGTTTACATGCAAATAACTTTTTGTAATGCTCATTTTAAAGATATTTTCATGTACTATAAGAAGCTTTAATACTAGTACCCCTAAAAAATCACCCCTTACAATTTATCGTCAAAAACATTGATCCAAATATTCGCAAAAAAATTGTCTCCTTTTACCGACCATATCTCTTTGTATTTTATCTAGAATATTTTGTAAAAAACGAATCTGATTCTTTTATAAGATTCATTTTTGTTTTGCATACTCTTTCGATTGAAGGCATATTTTTGAGTGTTTCATGAAAAACGGTTAAAAAATTGAAACATTTCTATAGAACAAAAGTTGCTTAGAATTTAATCCTCTATCGATTTCTGTGATTAGTTTGTGCAAAAGAATTCCACCTCTGACCACCACCTCTGGGCGGAAGCACACATCGGCGTTGTATAACTTTGGTTATTTGCGTAAATTCCCATCAGCTTACTAAAATTCAAGTGAATTGGTTCAGTCCGACAAAGTTGGGAGGTGAAGAGCTCGAATGACTGGAATATATATTCCTAAAATTTATGCAAATGACGATAAGTAATTTGGAAACTAAATGACTAATAAAAGCTAGTTTACAGGAATACGTGTCTCACTGGAAATAGTGATGAATTCAATATGCGGAAAATATTCAAATACGCGTTAATTACAGTTCAAATATATAAAGTCATAAATATCTTACACATTTCCAATATATATATAATTAAAGAAAGCGCAATAAACGAATTTTGATTACAAAAGAAATTAACAATCATTTGTCTGGGTCATTATCTGTATTAGTCAACACCAAAAATATTATGTTCTTATTATCAGGAAAACACATATTCGTTAAAACTTTTGAAATGGGAGCGGATTTGTTTTAAACGCAAATGAGAAATATTTTACTTCATTAGGAAATTCGAATGTATCTACGAAAGTGGATATCGTGATGACTTAAAAAAATCCCGCCATTATACATAAGTAATAATAAAATAACATAAATAATATTAGGCATGGAAAAACTATATGTATTAATATTACAACAAAGTTAGATTAGTATGTACATTACGTCAAAGATAGCCAGTGCCTTCTAAATTATATTAATTGTACAAGCTAAGCTCAGTATTTAAAAATAAACTTTAAAAAGACAAAATCATTAGATAGTTGACTTTAAAACTATTGGTAAAAAAATCCTTTTAAGTTGTTACAAATGGAAAAATGTCTGCATCATTCACTCTTCAAAACGGAGTACGAAAAGACTTTGTTTCTTCTTAGTATAAATGACAAGTTCCTTTGTTCTTCTCCCAGTAAAATATATGATGTATGCCGACGACCTTGTCATATTTTTTTTAATGAAAAATTACAAAAACTACATGTTTCTTACTTTTGAACGTATTGGACAAGAGTCATAAATGGTAGACGAAAATTGGTCTCAATTTATCACCCTCAAAATGTAAAGCTATACAATTTAGTAGAATATATAGTTGCCATTCTCCTATAATTTATTATAACGAATTCCTGCTCAAAATTGTGGATAAACGCAAATTTTTAGGAGGTACCTTTGACTAAAAAAATGTGTACATGTGTGAATATATTAATATAATTTTAGAGTATAATAACTGTATTAAATAAGACTGGTTCAAAGTAATAAGGAGCGGTAATAAAGGGTTAGACATATAATAGTAAAATCAAGTTTATCAAAAAGTCTTACAAATGTGGCTGTTACACATACTTGCGGTATTTATAGGCTACCATTTGCGATATTCACTCGCGGTTGTTTCTCATATGGGAAAAGCTCTCTTTAGCGGTTTTTACACACGTGTTTCGCGGTACTAACACTAAGATCGACGAGATAGAGCACATTTACGTCTGTTGTCTACTCGATTCAAAAGTCGCGTGGTAACTAATGGTTATCGCTAATAGAGAAAAAAACCTGTCTGTGATTTTTGAAGTAATGTCAGAGAGATAGCTGTGAAACATCTTTTCCCGTTGGACCCAGCTAGGAGAGAGAGAGACCGAAAAGGCACTTCTATTCGGTACGAACGTTAAGAGCAGAGAGGTGAAAATCGTCTTGATGCTACGCAGCTCAACAGTCAAGAGAGAGTTTTTTCTTCATTTTCTAAGGTATGCCTGTATATATTTGAGGGTGGGGTTATAGTGAGAGTAGGAATTATTACTAAGGGTTGGATTCGAGATACCTAATGATTTTAATTATAGGAATTAATATACAGCGAAAAATATAACATGGCTTTTTGCATATGAAAAATTGAACAACTTTTGACACACCAGTTAAAGGTAGATATCACATTGGAAACACTAGAAGCAACTGCTTAAATAGAATCAACATGTTAAAAACCCTAGCCAATCGCCAATGGAGAGCTGAAGAAAAAGTCTTATTGAGAATCTATAGAATTCTTATTTACTCCAGATTAGATTATGGAAGCATACTGTATGTACATGACCGCCTGCAATACTTATCTTAAATCTTTAAATTTAATACAAACGTATTATATTTCTTTGTGTTTTAAATCTTTACAACCTCTTCTTTTTATACAATGTCAGCTTCTACCCTCTTCTTATTTCACTAAAGTTTCCGCCAATTCTAACTAATCGATATTATTCATCAAGTTCCAGAAAATAGAGACAGCTATGTGTACGCTCCTTCACATTTGGTGAAACTTTTGTTAGCAGACGTATGCCTGACAATCGCCACTCCCCTCACTACCTTGAGCTGCACTGCACTACAATGTTCCTCCATGGGCCAAAAAGATACCTATTTTCAATACTAGCCTAACTCGAGATTAAAAAGGAAACTCCCAGCCATCTTCTTACATAATTATTTCAAGAAGCAATAAATATCAAACAATATGTCCAAATTGTTTTTACCGATGCCTAATCAAAAAGAGAGTACTGACTGTGTGAGTCTGTGTCGAAAATATAGCCTCAGCTATATACCGACTCACAGCCACTTGTGTTATTTATATTGCAGAATTATATGGAATCGTTAAAGCTCTTGACAAGACTTTCTATCTATCTATCTATAGCCCGAAATCTATTCATGTGTTGAATATAGGCCTCTCCCATTTGTCTCCATTTGTCTCTCTCTTCTGTTTGTCTTTTCCACATTGGACCTGCGCTTTGCTCAATGTCATCTTTCCATCTCATTTGCGGTCGACCTCTTGACCTTTTTGCAGTATATGGTCTCCAGCGACCAATTTCTTTATTCCATCTTCCATCCTGATATCTTTCGTTATGCCCGGCCCATTTCCATTTTAATTTCAATGCATGTTCGACAGCGTCTGTTGTTTTGGTTTTGCATCTTATCCACTTGTTCCTCTTTTTATCTCTCAACGATATTCCCAACATTTGTCTTTCCATAGCTCTTTGAGTTTTCCTTATTCTATCTAAGTTGCTCTTGGTACAAGTCCACGTCTACGTCCACGATAATACTTTACCTAACAGCAAATCTCTAGCAATATGCACCGATTTTTTTTCTTCAATTCTGTCTAGTACCACTGATTAAATCTGATAGTCTAAAAAATTCAACATATCTGTCATCAACATCGCATCAAAGAAACATCAATAACCATGAAAAACTTACTGGAATGCAGAAGTGCCATAATCATCATTCGAACACTCTAAATATACCACATCCGCCTCACTTTATGACCAATACTTGATGACTTCCGAAAATCCACTTGCTTTCGAACATTGTGATTCTGACCACCTGGCAGTAGATCATTTACTCAATTAAATGTGTACAGTACTTTAATTGACTTTTTAAAAAATTGCAGATTATATCATCTTATATAAAGTAACAAGTTCATTACAAAACAGATACTGTGATAGATTATAATGATTTGTGATGTAACACACTGTATTTAACTAACTCTAATGTAACTTACTGTATTTAACTTATTGAAATAGACGTTTTTGTGCCCGTGTAAATGGCCGCAGAAGTCGAGACACGTTACTTCCAATAAAAAAATATTGATAAGTAGAACTTGAACACAGAAGTAAAGATTAGATTTGAATAAGCCATAAGTTTCCCATCTAATTTGAATATGTTTCAGCGATCTGAAAATAAACTCTGTGTATTATTTTTCTGTTTTTACTTCTCAAAATTAAAAATTCAAATCTAGATTTCAACTTAATTTTTAAAAAAGCAAATACTTATTTTATTTGGCTTTAAGTCAGTGAATTTTAAATCACTTATATATAATTGTTTTTTATCTTTTACTCGGAAATCAACATTTCCTAATGATAATGATTTGTTTGGAATTTGCTAGACAAACATGATATTAAAGAAATGAATACCCAGTCACAACAGAAACCCTAATAGTAGTTAAACATTATATTGGAGAATTCAGTACTGTCTCAACAAAATTCCTGAAAGCAGGGTAATACAATCCGAATCCGACATCAGTGTTTATTGTATCGTTGCAATTTTGACTGGACTATTCTAAAACTTATGTATATTTTGTTAAATTTATATATCTTTTATTTTAATCGAATTACTGTACGTGACAGTGACTTTTTTCGGTTTCCTCATAGGTGTAGTGGCCAGCTTCTTCTATTGTGAGCAGATTGCAGTAGTGAATTGAAGTGGTATTTAAGTTTTTTAATAATGTTTGGTGTTGTTTTCATGGATAAATTCATTAACATATGGATATTTTATATCATAATGTAGAGTTTGATTCGATATCTTACAGGGTGCAATAACTATTGCTCAAAGTATTTTGGACTATACTCCCTAGATAATGATCATATTAGACTTGCTAGCACAACCTCACAGCTCAGTGCAGTATGAGAAAACTCATTGTAATGGTACTTAATGATATTAAAGAAATGAATACCTAGTCACAACAGAAACCCTATTAGTATTTAAAAATTATATTTGAGAATTCATTACTCTCTTAACAAAATTCCTAAGAGCAGGATAATAAAATCCGAATCCGACATCAGTTTTTTTGTATTGTTGCAGTTTTGGCTGCACTATTCTAAAACTTATGTATATTTTGTTAAATTTATATATCTTTTGTATGAGTACTCTCCGCACTATTACTGCATTGCAGCTTCTTTTGCAGTATTGTCTGCCTCTTCATTTCCTTGAATTCCAATATGTAATGGTATCCAGAAGAATATAATATTTTCCATTCAGTTGAGTGGTATGAACTTCTTGTTTTATCTTAATGGCCAAAGGATTAGTTGGGTAGACATATTGGATTGACTGTACGGAACTTAGGGAGTCTGTGAGTATAATATAATTGGTATTATTGAATGCGTTGGCAGCAAGGGTGGCCTGGTATAGAACGTTTAGTTCAGCAGAGTAAACGGAGTACTCTGAAGGTTAGGTTGTATTTATTTGTCGATATTAGGGTTATGACTGCAGCACCAGTACCTTTATTTGATTTAGAGGCACCTGTGTATATGTATGTGTATATTTCTTGTAATGAAGCATATCTTAAAGGCGGATATGATTAACTGTGGGTTTGTTGAATGTTTGTCGAAAGAAATGAATGAGGCGGGTTAGGCACTGAGGGTTCTTTATTTGCCATGGAGAAATTAAGAACGATTGGGTGGGAAAGCATTCTAGGAACGTGTAGTTTAATTTATTTAAGTAACTTCTAATCTTTGCGTTGAAGGATGAGTTGAGTTTATTGTCAAAGTTAATCTCTTGATATTTGACATACTTACTTTGAGTGTCCTGATTCGGTTAATAGTTGTAAGTGGATAGTTTTCTATTCGGTGTTACGTTCCAAATTTAAAGTAAAAAGTCCCACCTCTATTTTATCAAAATTTAAATAATTCAGGACGTGTAAGAGCGGTTGCCTATAATATATTATAAGCAAGGTGGCGAAAATAAAATTAGTAATTTTCAAATAGGGGTAATGTCTGGCAAATTGTGCTGAAGTTAAGGGAACACGTCCTCTTTTTTTGTGAAGAAACTAATTTAGATCGTTCTTTCTAGAGTTATCTTGGAAGAATTGGGATCATAAAATTGAAATTTTTGAATCTCGGTATTATTCGGTGACCTCCGTGTGTCAAGTTGTCAAGTGTTCGGAAAGACGACGGAAGGAAAGTGATTCCAGGTTTGACGGTGTAACTGAAAGGTTGGGCTAGATTAAAAACGGCATTTTGTTTTTTGCTTTTGCTGCTGTTCCATGTGGGATCTGGACTAGTCCGAACCGTGTGGATATTCAAGGGGATTTGCTGCCTTCGTGGAAGGGTTTTTTTTTGGAATATCCACAATTTCGCTAAAAAAAGCGGATCTACAGTACACGTGAATACCGGGAGTCGTATTTAGATCAAGAAATTAGCCTTAATCACGAGTCCAAATAGCCGGCTACGCTTCGGTCCAATTTGGGATATTTCAAACCCCTAATCTGGCTAAGAAGGGTGAGTGTTAGAACATTTCGTTTTTAATTAATTAAAAAGTTGTAGTTATTTTTTTTATCCCATCTCTAAAAAGCTATTCACATTTTTATCAGTTTTCATACATTCAAGTTCGGAGACAAGTTTTTTTTTTGTATTGCTCCATTATCGCCAAAAGGCAGATAAACAAAGTGTTAAAATCAATATATTTATTTCCAAATAATTATTTTAGACACAGATGGTAATTAATGTTTTCTTGCTTCAGGGTTGGTTGGTTTGTTTGTTTTTTTCTGCTTCTTCTTCTTCGTATTTTTCCGTCTGGCTGTAATTTCCAACTTTTCAACATTGTCACACAAGTCTATGTACATCGGCAATCGTACGGGATTTTGGATTGAAGACACGCTGAACTATAACTGGAATTCCACGCGGTGAAGTATATGAAAATTCGAGGTATGGATCGATAATTAATTTTCAACGGAAGATTTAAGCGCCGTCTAATTTGGTTTGCGGAATACAATAGTTTTTTTTTAAGATTATTTGCTGTTAGTTTTTATTTTCATATTTACAAATACTTTACAGATTTTTTTTTAAAGATAATTTGCGGTTTATTTTATTAATTCAATATCTACACATACCTATTTTAATTTTGTAAACTGCGTCTAAGGGGGGGTTATATATTTGAGATTTATTTTTTTATATTATTTTCTGCGCACGCACTTGAGCTCACGTGGTGTCCTATTTGCGTTAATTATTTTTTTTTGGTTGGTATTGAACCGCACACCCCTTAGCGTCCGGTACTTTTGATACGTCCTACCTTTCATTTTGTTCTGTTAAATAGAAATAACTTATGAATTTTTGTTAGGCAAGCAGAAGCCGCATTTTTATATTATTTTTTTATTAAGCCTATGGTAAAGTTAAATAATATTGTAATATGTAATATGTATGTATTTATTTTCAACTATCTTGGGAATCTATTTATTAAAATTGACTAAATTCTAATCTGACAATTTCATTTATTTTTTTATTTATTCAGGTTGTATACTGTTACTTAGTATTTTAGTAGTAAACCTATTGGTAAGTTGGTGGTTTATTGAATAGCAACGTAGGGAAGGCTGTGGGCCAATTTACCTGGCGCCCCTGATATAACTTCGGATTTTTTTGTTTTGTGGACCGCACGACCATCTCCACTGTTTTGTCTAGCCGCGAGCCATTCCCAGACTGTCACCGTATAGTACTTTTCTTTCCGGGTGTACGTCTGATTTATATTTGGTACATTTTGTAATTTTTTTTATATAGATTCGGTTTTGTACGCCACATATTTTGGCGCCCAACGTGGGGCCCTTAATTAATTAACCTTTTTTTGTCAACCCCTTGTCTAGATTCCTTTTAATTAGTTAACCTAACGTGTTTGGGCTTTAATTGACTAACTTTGATTTATTTACTTTACCACTGGTTTTGCACTTAGTAGTAGTCTTAGAACTTCGTGTTTAGTGGAAGTGTATGCCAAGAAGTGCTTACTAGTTTTTTTTTGTGTGACGTGAAGTTGGAAGAAGCCAAAAATGTAACTTAAAAGAAGATACTTTGAAGTGGTGTTGTGGAACTTAGAAGAATTATGGATATATTAGGACTTTGAAATATTTCTATTTCAGTTGGAGTTCAAATTTATTTTTTTGAGAAGTTGGACTTCGAAATTCTACATTGTGGTTTAACTTACTTATGTTAGGGAATGTAAAATCTTTTTTTGAGATTATGTTGTGACTTGTAATTTGTTCTGAAACAATGAAATTTTGAAAATCTTTTGTGAAATTTTATAGATTGAATAAAGCGACTATTACTTTTATTTTGCTTTTGGTTTGCTCCCATTAATAAAGTAAACTGTACCTGTGTGTTAATATTTTTACTTATATCTTGATTTTGTTTGAATATTTGCTCCTTTCGGTTGATACATTTTTTTTAATTTTGAACTTTGGCAAGATGGTGCGAAAACTTGTACCCAACTACTTAAGGAAAGAGGAACTGGAATATGAACTCAAAATTCGTGGAGTGTCTACTGGCACTGTTGAGTCTATGAGGTCTAGTCTGTCTGATGCACTTAGTCGTGAGGCAGCAAATGAAAGCTTTAGATATCCTGAGCACCCATTCACCTTTTCACAGGATAAAACTGCAATCGAGACTAAACTTGCGGAGCTGAATACGGCTGTTGGAAAGTTTGCCGGAACTCCTACTTGTGCTGAGTCCTTGAGATTGCGGACACAGATTAACCATGTCTTGGGGAGAATTGATCTTATGGTATTGCCAACAGGTGACGATGCAGACGCAGCCCAGGTTGTTAAGTCAGACTTTCTTGCTGAGATTTTGAAGTTGTCACAGGATTTCCATGATAAGCAGCATCCAATCGGATCTGGTTCGGTACCAGTAGCGCTCGATGTGATTTCGGTTTTAAATCAGTCTTTTCAGGCAGGGGTAGGACAAGTTCATGCTTCTTCTCCTGGAGCGATGTCACAAGCTGGTAATAATGTTCTTTCAGGGTCTGTCTCTAGTTTTTCTTCTGGGATGATACTTCCTCATAAATGGGGAATAGAAAAGTTTTCAGGTTCTGCTAGGGGTATGTCTATTTCTGCATTTTTTGAGATGGTGAATGAATTGAGTCTCGCTCGTCATGTACCAGATAGTATACTTTTGGAATCAGGTATAGATTTATTTTCGGATAAAGCCTATCAGTTTTATAAAGATGTTCGTCTACGTGTAGGGAGTTGGGCTGAATTAGTTGAAGAGTTTCGTAGGGAGTACCTGTCAGCTCACCATGGGGAAGCGCTTTTTGAAGAGCTTCGGAGGAGAACTCAGCATTCGTCTGAGACTATTGGAGTTTACTTGGCAATAATGAATAGTTACTTTAATCGCTTGCGTTGTCATGTTCCAGAGGAAGTTAAATTGTCTATAGTTATTAGGAATTTGCATCCGTTCTATCAAGATAGATTACGTGATCCTTTGCCAGCTACCTTGG
Source organism: Diabrotica undecimpunctata (assembly GCF_040954645.1). NCBI lineage: Eukaryota > Metazoa > Arthropoda > Insecta > Coleoptera > Chrysomelidae > Diabrotica > Diabrotica undecimpunctata. Next base: position 129,236,047 of record NC_092804.1, on the reverse strand, counting down.
AGGAACTTCGTGTTCTATGTCGCAGTATGGAGGAAAGACGTGATTGTATTAGGAACTATGTTGAACCGAATAGTAGGAAAATGAATACTTTGGAAAAGGACCTAGCTTATATCAGTGTGGATGCTGAAAGTTGTAGTAGTGTTAGTGAGGGTCCTGTTGCTTCATCCGAATCGGAGTCAGCTAGAGGAAAGTTTAGGACTTTAGTCTGTTATCGTTGTAATCAGTCAGGCCATAAGGCAGTAGGGTGTTTAATGAAGAAGGAGGCTGTTCACTGTTTTAAGTGTAAGAAAGAAGGGTTTACAGTCAGAACTTGTCCTTCGTGTAATTCGGGAAACGGAAGGAAGCGCACCTAACTGGTCGAAGAGGTGTTGCCGACGTTGACTCGACCAACCTACGTCCTATTTTAGACTTTATTTTACATCATTCCGAAGGAGATGAACGTCCATATTTGAAAGTTAAAGTCTTAGGAAAGGAAATTTTGGGATTATTGGATTCTGGTGCTTCAAAGACCATTGTAGGAAGAACTGGTTGGAAATTTTTACAAAACTTGGGTTTAGAGTTGGATACTTCGAAGAAGACCGTTTGTAGAGTGGCGAATGGTCAGATGTGTGAATCGTTGGGGGAATGTTTAGTACCTTTCATGGTTAGGGATCGCTTGCGTGTCTTGCCAGTATTAGTTATTTTGGACGTACCGCACATTCTGATTTTAGGATCTGATTTTTGGCGTGTTATGGGTATCGTTCCAGATTTGAGGCATAACGAATGGTATTTTTCGGACGCTCCAGCAATGGTAGGTTCAGTGGATCATCTCCGAGGTCAAACTATTTTGACCGATGCAGAGAAGTCGCAATTGGATGAAGTTATTAATAGAAGTCGTGAACTAATGGGCACTTCTCTTGGTTGTACTGATGTCACTGAGCATGTGATTGTTTGTAAATCTGCACCCATAAAACAACGTTACTATCCTGTATCCCCAGTAATCCAAAGCCATATTGATAAAGAGCTAGAAGATATGTTGGCGAAAGGAGTAGTGGAGCGATCGAATAGTGCTTGGTCGTCCCCGATTCTCTTGGTGAAGAAAAAGGTTCCAGAAGGTGAAGAACCAAAATGGAGGTTCTGCGTAGACTATCGAAAGCTTAATGCCGCAACAGAGAGGGATGGCTACCCATTACCGTACATCTCTAATATTTTAAATAAATTAAAGAACGCGCATTATCTTTCCACCATAGACATTAAGTCGGCGTATTGGCAGGTACCTGTTGCTAAGGCTTCCAGGCCTTATACTGCTTTTACGGTTCCTGGTCGAGGTCTTTTTCAGTTTTGCAGAATGCCTTTTGGATTACATAATGCCCCGGCTACATGGCAGAGGTTGATAGATCGTGTCCTCGGTCCGGAGTTGGAACCCTATGTTTTTACTTACTTGGATGACGTGGTCATCGTGACAAAGTCTATTGAAGAACATGTAAGGATCTTAGAGGAAGTCTTTAGACGCTTGAGAGAAGCTAAGTTAACCGTTAGCTGGGATAAATGTCAATTTTGTAGACCGGAACTAAAGTATTTGGGTCATGTGGTTGATAGGAATGGACTACATGTTGATGGTGATAAGGTCAAGGCTATGCTACGTATCCCAACACCCACATCCGTCAAGGAAGTTCGTAGCATCATAGGCACATTTTCCTGGTATCGAAGATTTATTCCTTCCTTTGCGACACTACTAGCTCCAATTACAGCGATATTGAAGAAAGGAAGAAAATTCAATTGGACCCCGAGTTGTGAAGAATCTTTTCAGAAAATAAAAGAATGTCTAGTTTCTGCTCCGATACTTAATTGTCCTGACTACAATTTGCCTTTTGTTGTCCAATGTGATGCCTCAGGATATGGAGTGGGCGCCGTGTTATTGCAGCCAGGCCCGGATGGTGACGAAGTAATTAGTTTCCTGAGCAGATCACTAACGCGTCAAGAAAGGAATTTTTCCACGACGGAACGGGAATGTTTAGCTGTGTTATGGGCAGTCGAAAAACTGCGTCCTTATTTGGAGGGTGTTCCGTTTAGGGTCGTGACTGATCACGCATCCCTCGTATGGCTTCAAAATTTGAAGGATCCTACTGGAAGATTAGCTCGATGGGCGGTAAGATTGCAACAATATGACTTTAAGATTGTGCATCGGAAAGGAAAAGAACATGTTGTCCCCGATTTGTTATCTCGGTCAGTTCCCGTGCTTGATATGGTTGAAGAGGTTGTACCGCTTCCTAGTGGTGATAGTTGGTATGATAAACTTTGTAGAAAAATCGAGTCTAATCCCTTGAAGTATCCTCAGTGGAGAATGTCTGGTGGCAAACTTTATAAATACATCCGTCCCAGTCATGGATTTTTGGTCGAGGAAGTGGACAATTGGAAGGAAGTCGTTCCTAAGGGTCAACGATTGGAAGTGCTGAAGTTGTGTCATGATAGTCCTTTAGCAGGTCATATGGGGATCCTGAAAACTTATAAGCGTATTAACGAGAAGTATTTTTGGCCGAAACTGCGGAGTGATGTGTCTCGTTACGTTGGACGTTGCTCACTGTGTGCCATGCATAAGGTGGAACAAGGTAAGCCCAAAGGCTTTATGACTCCTCAACCTAAAGCTACTCAACCATGGGAGATAGTAGCAACCGATCTTATGGGACCTTTCCCAAGATCAACTCAAGGCTATAAGTTTATCTTAGTGGTAATGGATGTGTTTAGTAAATTTTCTTTGGTATTTCCGTTGCGATCCTCAAAAGCCGTGCATGTCGTTAAGAAAATAGAAGAAGAAGTTTTTCTCGTATTTGGAGTTCCACGTCTGTTACTATGTGATAATGGTGTCCAGTATACTTCGGGTATTTTCAAGAAAATGATGGAAACCTATGGTGTCTCAGTTCGTTATAATGCGTTGTATCATCCACAGTGCAATCCATCTGAACGCTATAACCGAACCCTTAAAACAATGATGGCAACTTATATAGCTGACAACCATAGGAAGTGGGATGAAAATTTGGCCAAACTAGCATGTGCTACGCGCACTGCATACCACGAGTCGACTGGTCAAGATCCCTACTTCATAAATTTCGGTCGGAAGATGGTAGTGGATGGACGAGATTTTTCCCGAAAGGACAAACTCGGAGACCCGGAGGACGAAGTAGCTAAAATGGGATATAATCGATCGCGTGGACTCCAGGAATTATTTGTTGATGTTAGAAAACGTTTAGATAAAGCTTCGGCTAAGTGTGAGAAGACCTATAATCTACGGAGACGTCCAGAGGAATTTCAGCCCCATCAGTCAGTATGGCGGAGAAATTTTGTGTTGTCAGATGCCGCTAAATATTTCACGAAAAAGTTAGCTCCTAGATGGATAGGACCCTACTTCGTGAAGAAGAAAGTTTCCCCCTGGACATATAGTTTAGAGGATGAAAATGGCAAGGATCAAGGTATTTGGAATATTAAGGATTTAAGGATTAGTAACCCGACTGGTGATCCCGATAGGATTTAGGTCGGAGTAGAACGGACTAGCAAAGTTTTGTCTAGTCTAAGTAAATTTAGTTAGTCTTCTGAAATTGGTTGTATTTATTTTTTTTTGTTGTGTCCGTGAAGGATGACTGAGTGTTGGCTATGATCGGTTCTTAGGATGTATTTGGATGGTCAACCGATTCGTTTTTTTTTTGTGTTAGGTAGCCAATACGAAGTCGTAGGGTTGCGGTAGCCTTAATTTCTTTTGATTTATGGAATTGAATGTCACTTAGGTTTGGTCAGAAATATGTTGTCTTCGATGATATGGCGTTGGGATTTGTTTTGATGTTAGTAAGCCATTCTATTTAATTGGGATTTTTTCGAAGCCACATAATTATGTTTTGGTGAATCTTGTTTTATAATAGCTTAGTTTTGGATGATTCACTAAATTTCGTTGTATACGGATTTAAATTCTGGAAGACCTATCTCATTTTTATTTTAATGAACAATTGGAATTACACTACTGTTTCGGTAGATGTTTCTCGCAGTATCAGTAAGAGTGGAATGGTGGAGAGTTTCTTATGGACTCATGTTATGCGAGGTATAGTGAAGTACTAGCGATGCCCCAGAGCTGGGAGGTCGCGAATAAGGGCAACATCCAGTAACCGACCTAATCAGTGTTGTCAGATTGACGTTGGAATTTGAAACTATTCTACTTGATCTCATACGATGAGAGATGACTGTTGTGTGGAAGTGGAGTAAGTGTTGTAAGTAAGTTGTTGCTTTGTGCGTGTGGTTTGAGATTGGTATGTCTTTCGTTGTCCAAGTACTTGCGCATGGTGAAGACGGTGTGGATGATGATTGTGTGGATTGTGTGGACTTCGCTCAGAGTTTAGGTAGTGTGTCGCTAGCGCGAGGGAAAATTTTCTTCGTCTAGTTTTTCCTCGTAAATTTTCCTCTGGGAAAGGGAGGTGTTGTTACGTTCCAAATTTAAAGTAAAAAGTCCCACCTCTATTTTATCAAAATTTAAATAATTCAGGACGTGTAAGAGCGGTTGCCTATAATATATTATAAGCAAGGTGGCGAAAATAAAATTAGTAATTTTCAAATAGGGGTAATGTCTGGCAAATTGTGCTGAAGTTAAGGGAACACGTCCTCTTTTTTGTGAAGAAACTAATTTAGATCGTTCTTTCTAGAGTTATCTTGGAAGAATTGGGATCATAAAATTGAAATTTTTGAATCTCGGTATTATTCGGTGACCTCCGTGTGTCAAGTTGTCAAGTGTTCGGAAAGACGACGGAAGGAAAGTGATTCCAGGTTTGACGGTGTAACTGAAAGGTTGGGCTAGATTAAAAACGGCATTTTGTTTTTTGCTTTTGCTGCTGTTCCATGTGGGATCTGGACTAGTCCGAACCGTGTGGATATTCAAGGGGATTTGCTGCCTTCGTGGAAGGGTTTTTTTTTGGAATATCCACAATTTCGCTAAAAAAAGCGGATCTACAGTACACGTGAATACCGGGAGTCGTATTTAGATCAAGAAATTAGCCTTAATCACGAGTCCAAATAGCCGGCTACGCTTCGGTCCAATTTGGGATATTTCAAACCCCTAATCTGGCTAAGAAGGGTGAGTGTTAGAACATTTCGTTTTTAATTAATTAAAAAGTTGTAGTTATTTTTTTTATCCCATCTCTAAAAAGCTATTCACATTTTTATCAGTTTTCATACATTCAAGTTCGGAGACAAGTTTTTTTTTTGTATTGCTCCATTATCGCCAAAAGGCAGATAAACAAAGTGTTAAAATCAATATATTTATTTCCAAATAATTATTTTAGACACAGATGGTAATTAATGTTTTCTTGCTTCAGGGTTGGTTGGTTTGTTTGTTTTTTTCTGCTTCTTCTTCTTCGTATTTTTCCGTCTGGCTGTAATTTCCAACTTTTCAACATTGTCACACAAGTCTATGTACATCGGCAATCGTACGGGATTTTGGATTGAAGACACGCTGAACTATAACTGGAATTCCACGCGGTGAAGTATATGAAAATTCGAGGTATGGATCGATAATTAATTTTCAACGGAAGATTTAAGCGCCGTCTAATTTGGTTTGCGGAATACAATAGTTTTTTTTTAAGATTATTTGCTGTTAGTTTTTATTTTCATATTTACAAATACTTTACAGATTTTTTTTTAAAGATAATTTGCGGTTTATTTTATTAATTCAATATTTACACATACCTATTTTAATTTTGTAAACTGCGTCTAAGGGGGGGTTATATATTTGAGATTTATTTTTTTATATTATTTTCTGCGCACGCACTTGAGCTCACGTGGTGTCCTATTTGCGTTAATTATTTTTTTTTGGTTGGTATTGAACCGCACACCCCTTAGCGTCCGGTACTTTTGATACGTCCTACCTTTCATTTTGTTCTGTTAAATAGAAATAACTTATGAATTTTTGTTAGGCAAGCAGAAGCCGCATTTTTATATTATTTTTTTATTAAGCCTATGGTAAAGTTAAATAATATTGTAATATGTAATATGTATGTATTTATTTTCAACTATCTTGGGAATCTATTTATTAAAATTGACTAAATTCTAATCTGACAATTTCATTTATTTTTTTATTTATTCAGGTTGTATACTGTTACTTAGTATTTTAGTAGTAAACCTATTGGTAAGTTGGTGGTTTATTGAATAGCAACGTAGGGAAGGCTGTGGGCCAATTTACCTGGCGCCCCTGATATAACTTCGGATTTTTTTGTTTTGTGGACCGCACGACCATCTCCACTGTTTTGTCTAGCCGCGAGCCATTCCCAGACTGTCACCGTATAGTACTTTTCTTTCCGGGTGTACGTCTGATTTATATTTGGTACATTTTGTAATTTTTTTTATATAGATTCGGTTTTGTACGCCACATCGGATAATGTCATAATGGGTTATAGGTCAGTCATGTCTATAGAGTAAGTACAGTACTCGTTTTAGTATGCTCCTCTGAAAAATACCAGAATTTATTGCGATACAGTTCGAAGTGCCTTCAATAACTTTTACTTTAAATTTATGATCATATAGATAAGATTTAAGAAGGTTGAAGTAATCGATAGAAACAATTATTTTAATGGCCATAATAGCGAAATTTTTTTAATCGTTTTAATGCGTGATTTCTAAATGCTGGATTTTCAGTATCCTAGTCTTTTGTCTAATTTGAGAAGAGATAATAAAAGTTATATACACAGAGGTATTTATCAAGACTGCATAATTGAGTTATCACTTCGAGAACGACAATATAATAATTAGTTTCATCTCTCGTATTGCCATTATGCTGGAGTTACTTGTAAATGTTTAGAATAGAGATATGGTAATTATTTACCGAAAGGAGATATCTTTTCGTACGCCCTACAATAGTTCAGTCGTCAGACTGGAGGACCTTTGATTAAAAATCATACGAACAAGCTGAATTTTACTGATAATGTCAATTTTTAGATCCCAAAATAAATACAAAAAAGTTTGCCACTCCTACCACCTGGCTTCCTTCTCCTAAAACCTCCCTCGTAGGGGAAGAGAGAAGGTAAATATGTATAAAATGTATCTGAAGTAATTTTAAACAAAAATGTTAATTAGCACTTTTTGTGTATGTAGAATCAGCCGTCCCCTCAGAAAGAACGCTTAAAGCGATAGGCAATTTTAAATGTAAGCTACGCGCGCGAAATCAATTTTTTAAATAAAATTTGTGTGTCTCAAAAAAAGTTGATCACCCTTTTTATGCAGCGGGGATAGTATTTATTCCCTTTAACCACTCCTCTGGTATTAATTCGTTCTGCCATATAAGTACTATTAGTTTATGGATTGCAGCGAAAAGTTGATCACGACCTTCCTTATTCATGCTTATACCTTTCAGAATAGATTTCGCCGATTCCTGGGGTTTTTTTATTTTTACGTTTTTATATTGCACTTGACACCTCTTCTGTTGTTGGTGCTTCAATGTATAGTTGCTGATGTAGGTTTAGATGATTTTCAATGTTGTCGTTTTCTTCAATATAGTCTACATTGAGATGATCGCTAAAATATTGTGTCCATCTGTTAAAAACTGAGTTTGTATAATGTAGAATTTCACCATTAATATCTCTACAACTTGTCCCTGCTTAACGTACCTACTTAATATTAAATAAACATTTCAAGTTAATAATTTAGTTCTAATAAATACATGTTTTTGTTTTGCGAGAATATATAATCCTAACGACTACTGTAATTAAACTTGTAAGTTATTGCTAAAATTAGCTATTATTTATTTTCTACCCGTTTTTATTGTTATTAAACGACATCCTCCAACACAATATACGTCCTTGGAAAAAGATTTAAATGATTATCAGATTCTACAGCAAATTGCTTTGAACGAAATAATTTATTACATAAAACAGAAATATCACAACCAGTTTAGGCAGTAGAAGGCAGAATTTATCGTTGATAAATTTTAAAAACGATTGTTAAGTACCCTGTTTGTCGTTAATCACACCTTTTCTTCCTATAATTAGAAGGTTATATGATCGTAAAATGCAGCTTACATTGTCTTTTTTGCGAACTAACTGCGAAAGATAAGACTGGCACACCCCAGCTATTGTTGAAAGTGTCTCTAATATAATAAAGGTGTCAGATTTTATCAGTTCTTAAAAAGGATATTTTTCTTCGGGTTTTATGTCCTTTGACATGTAATACAATACTTATACAAATTTGATATCTCTAGACCATAACGTCAATAGCACGGTTATTGCTTTGTAATGGATGTAACCTGCCTGTTTTTAATGGTAGTAACTGGTTATACCTAATCGACTGGCATTTCTTTATTTTGAAAAAGAATTTAAACTGCATTTTTTAAATTACCAAGTGATGATTTTATTTGTAGTAAAAAAGGTGTGTTGTTTAACCAGTTATATTTATAACAAATTCGAATAAGTTATTATAAAATGTATTAAAATTTCTGCGGGCATTTCAGCAATTCCTGAAGATTTTTTATTTTCTGAGTGCCATATTAAATCTCGTATTTCTCGTAATTCTCGTATTGTGTTGGTTCTTACAGTGTATTAATTATTTTTGACTAAGATGGTATTTGAGGTGATAAATATTTGTCTTTTGCGGTGGACAGAAGTTCGTTAAAGAATTTTCAACCCATATATCTACTATGTACTTCTTCCTTTGTATTGAATATAGTATAGTCATTCTTGTTTTTACACATGTTATGACAGTTTAAATAATTTTCTTGTATTTTCATTTAAGTTTTAACGATAAGTTCTTCCAGTATAACATTAAGTTCATTTTTTTCTTCTGTGCAAGTACTCATGTTCTCTCGTAAGATATTTATATGGATGCTCCCTTCTGCTTTTTGAAATTTCAGATTGCTGTGCAGATCACTGTGCCAACTTGGTAGGGGCCTGAATTAATATATATTGGCACTTTGGTAGATTAGGACATCCATTGGATTGAAAAAGTGTCTAGCATCTATAGAGATATGAACTGGTGTAATATATACATTCTAGCTCATCCTAGAATTGGTCTTTTTTCACCTTCCTTATTCTAAGTTGGAGCAAGTACATTAATAAGACTTATATTAAAGAACAGGTCCCAGATTCTTTGACTTGCGCGTTTAAAGTGCAATACCAGATGTTTTATACTCTCATTAATGATAAAATCAGTTGCAACTTCGTGCTTCATTGTGTGGCAACATTAATATACATCAATCTGGCTAAGGCAACCCTGTTCAACACCCCAATAGAATGGACGAACCAAGTTAATTATCTAAGCATAACGCTAGATAAAAAGCTAACTTTCACGAATCATATAAACCAAACTCTCCATAAATCCAAAATACTAAGAAGTCAACTCTCTTAGGTAATAGGCAGAAGAGTAAACTAAGGTTCAAAATCAAGATTATTACGGCAAACTGCATAATTTTGCTAACTCTAACATATGCTTATATCTTAACATATGCGTAATCACCATGAAGGCATACGTGCAAAACCAATAGAAAAAAATACAGACCGTCCCAAACTTTATCATCAAGGCGGCTCTGAAAATACCTAGATATGTTAAGGTACATATTTAGAGACTCATAGCCAGAAAGAATCCTGAGAATGATAAAAGAGAAAGCAGACGTGATATTTGGCGACCTTAGAAACCATCCACACAGAATATTAAAAGAGTTGGCAGACTATGACGAAAATGTAAGGACGGTACATGGACCGCCTAGATAACAGCTATCAGAATATAGAGAAAACCCAGAAGATCCAGTACTCAAGTACAAGCATGGGCTCGATGGCCAGTCCCTTCGAGTGCTCAGGCGGCCAGGAGAACAAAATTACTTTCGCTCCTAGAGCATCTTCAGTGGCATCTGAAATAAGCCAAGAAACGTTTGTTCAACTGAAGAAAAATTAATTGTCCTCGAAAAATAAAAATTGATGGTTGATAAAAAAAAATTTTTAATATAACGTTTGAGACTTACTTCGTCAAAATTATAGGCTATCCAAAAATTTGGTGAATATCATAAACATTAAATAATACATTTACACAATACTAGACAAAGGACAAACAGTTTTAAAAAAATTTAAATTTGAAGAAGCTACGTAGTAGGTGATAGCAGGAGAGAGAATAGCTCCTGGTCTTAACGGAAATGTTAAAGTGACATTTGAGATATGAAAACTTGGATGCGCAGTTACAATCATAGTGATGTGATCTACACATTTCAAAATTCTGTGAAACTGAACATTGACCAAAAGTCCAACTGACACTACTATAGGAAGTCAACTGATGAAATATGACATTACATAGATTACTTTATGTAGATTTCATAATCCAGATCTCACACTCGAACCTGTCAGTAATAATTTGGGTGTTAGTTTGGGCACAACTAAAGTGGACATAGAGTGTGAATGTAAAAACTAGACTAAACAATATATTAGATAGTGGGTTGTTGACTACAATAAAAAGGTCTACCAGACACTACCTTCTTCTTCTTATAGTGCCGTGCACCTATAGTGCGTTGGCGAATTATCTTAAGGCCAGACGTCTGTCTTTTGCGGCATGCAAAAGATCGCCAGTGTTATGTCGCCAAGCATTACCAATACTGTAGAAAAGAAGATATCGAACTATGAAATTGAAATACTTAGAATTAAAAATCAACATTGAAAGAAAAGTGTATAAATGGGGTATAATATCGATAGTTCAGTTAATCCCGCAGTCAATGGGAGGATCATAAAATTTAAATGTCAAAGCATTACTCAAGACCATCTGACCAACAATGGGAGATGTTGAAATATACAACTGTGAAGATGGTATACCTAAATTACGAAGAGATGTGGAGAGTGTAAAAAACGCCAACAATAGATTAATTGATCATGAACAAGATTGTTTTGCAAGTTATTGATGAATGAAATATTAATATTAATTAAAATATGAAATTCTAAAACTCTTAATGGGTATACTTTAAAAAATTTATTTTGTTAATTTGGCGGCCGAGTAACCGAACACACACATTTCGGACAGAGAGACACCAACCTAGGTGGCTGGTTCTCTGTCCGGAACACACATTTTTTCGGGACTTAAGTCCCAAAGTAAAGTATCAAAATTAAATTCAGTCATTTCATAAGGAGAAAAGCTGTTCTAGCTACCCCTAATATCAGGTGACCTAACCACTCAATGTAAAACACAGGATGTCCCATTACCCAGAGCATCCAAAGTAACGATCATTACATGAGCCCCCCTTCGTTATGTCCTGCGATGTAGAGAAGTGGGAGCATAGCTTGGGAGTTCAGATAGGTACCACTCCAAGATGGAGTGTTACTGGGTTGATCTTTGGACATCTAACTCCCACTATCCAATGGAACACGCAGTCCCTTGGAGCTGGATGTGTGTGTGCTTAATACATATTGTTAATGACCCGCCCTTTACCATGCGCGCTGTGACGTCATCAGTTTTAATTCTGTCTCTACTAAATATTCTCAATCATGGTCTAAACAGATCCATCTCTGTCGCCTCGAGCTTTCTTCTATTATTTTCTGTGATTTTCCATGTCTCTACAGGATAAATGAGGCTCCTTTTGTTAAAGTTTTCATAGATGTTAAATTTTCCTTGTTTTCCATCAGATTGTACTGTTGATCTAATATTAGAGCTACACCATATACATTTAAGCTGTATTATATGTAACATTTAATACCAAATTATTATTTTAGGGTTAAACATAGTTATTCTACAATGAAGTAAATTGTTATGCAGTATTCTACACTAAATCTACTTCACGATTTTGTCACACGTAGATTTGTCACGTGTAGATCAATATTTTGATTTGTTTATAATGAAGGTTTCAAATACAAATTACGAACCTCTTCTACCTAAACAGTACTGAGAAGTCTTAAAATCATAAAGTTCTTAGAATAAAACGAGACAGCTACTTTAGAATAAAACGAGAAGTGTACCTTCGCATACGATGCAGTTATTATAGCAGGAGCAGACACTAGTGACGAACGACTGAAAAATTGCAAGTCTACCTTATAAATTTCGTAAATTAAGTTAGAATAAATCATATCTGTCCCAAATACAACATCAGGATATCATTGGTTATTACTCTTGAGACACAAAATCGCGCTGGTCTTATGTCTAGAGAAAAGATAACTCACTAGAAGCTCAATAAAAGGAAAGAGGAGCACCTGATATTCGACGAAAAAAATGTTTTAAAAGATTGGGAGAATTTCTTATCTGTCCATTTATAGTAAATTAGGTACTTGTTTCTAAGAAAATACTAAGATCAATGTGAGTGTATCCGTCGTACCAAAGCTAATATGGATAACATCCAGACATTTCAGAATAAAGTGGTAAATAATATCATCGATACTCCTTGGTGTATACGTAACAGTAATTTCCATCAGCACCTGGGTATGGAGACTATGGATAAAAGAATCAAACACTTTCGAACTGGTGTTTGGGTCGAGATCAGAGCATAGTCCGATGTAGTGTTGCATGTTAAGCTAGTGCATTATTTGTTAGATATACCATAGGATCGGCACTAAATTTAGAAAATCGCCAGTAAAGTTAAGTTATTTAGTAATCAGTCGATCAAATTAAAATTTTTAGAATGGTGTCTTTACGAAAAAAAGTGTACTTGATTTATATACAACGTATGTTTATTTGCAACATTTTTACGATTTCCGTGTATGTGGCATCTTTACGATATTATCATGGACGAATAATGAACTTGTATTGTATATACGTTTTTCTCCCGGTAGTTACGAAAACACCGAAATGTACGTACCTACACACCCACTTACAGTTGACATTATTCCTTGAAATATTTAAACAAGGAAATGAACAACTGGTTTTAACAAAAAGCAATAAAAACAAAGCAAGCAAGCATTCAATGCTGTGCGAAATCATATTAATTGCATAACAAATAATTGCATACTAGTTTTGCTAAGGAAATGGCACCTAGGTATTATGTGAGTCAATGTTTATTTAGCTAGTACAAACGGTGGGGATGAGTGGAGGTATAATTTCTAGGTCAAACACTTTTATATAATTATTTTTATTTAAATTGCATGGATAATTGTGATATTCATTAGCGAATACCATAATAATAATGCAATGATTTAAATATAACTATTATTTATCTTGTGACAGATAGTTTCTTCTGTATAAACAATTGATGCTATGACCAATTCCATGAAAATGTCCACTCTTGATAAGACAATTTCAGGTAAGTATTCCAAATATATGCACATTTTGCACATAAACAAATATATTACCAATATTAGAATTTGTATGCGAATGGGCAAAATATGCTACTTCTTTTGAGAATTAAAAAGAGGAAGTTGCAGCCCCTTGCTCATATTACAAGAACTGGACAGAATGAAATTGATAATGAAAGGAAAAAGGCAGTTGAAGGTTAAATTTATGGCTCAAGGATCTACGCCGAAGGTTCACGATATCCCCTACAATTGGATCGTCAATGAGATGCCAACACCTTCAGCATCGAAAAAAGAACGTTCTAACAAAACTTTTTAATGGACAAAGTTATAAAAGAAAAAGTTCTAAACATTCACCAGAATAGAATAGATTATGAGATCCTTGATCCTCTACAAAACTAATTTTTGACATATGAAGATAACAATATTAAATAATAGGCAAAATACTTTAACATATTAATCATAAAAAATACGAAGTGTTTAAAAATGAGAAAAAGCAATAATCCTCTAACTACAAAAACATTAGATACCATTGAACTAATATTGTATGTATATATGTATATTGATATATTGATAAATTCACACAAAACAGTCGGTGCATCAACTCGAGTCTCTGTCGACGCAAGGTTATGCAGAGATATCGTTATAAGAGTTATAAGACTCTATTGATACCGATTCATACACGAAAGGTTTGACGAATTGTGCTCTTGCACCATATACTTTGGGCTTTCAATTTATCAAAGCGATAACAAAGCTTCGATTAGTGTTTTTAGTTGCACTTTTTTTGCAATAAAACCTTTTATACAGGGTGTGTCATGTAACAGTGGCCAATATCAACTTTCTTATTTCAAATAGAAAACTCTATATATTATTCAACTTTTAGATTCCTCGGAATATTTTATTTATATCTCTTGTAAAATATCCTGTACCTATCTTTAACTGTTTCGGAAATATTAAGTGTTTTCAGATCCATTGCAAAAAGTAACATTAAAAAAAATAAAATTATCTGAGTACAGAAATTTGCTGCAGCACACTAAAAAATTAATAACTGATACTGTTAATTTCTTGATAATGTAAAAAAACAAAAAACACAATAATTTGAATGACTAGATGCTCCAAATGGTCACCGCGAACGCCTCGGTTACCTTAATCATAATCTTAAAGAGAAATTGCTTCTAACGTTATTTAACATTTTAGGCATGATCGATCTAACCGCAAGCGTTGTTTGTCTTTTTAAGTCATCTAAGTCGAGATATTTAGTTTTGATTACAAAATTTTTTAGATACCTCCACAAGACGTAGTCTAATGGCTTAAGATCAGAAAATCGAGCTGGCCATTCCATCGATCCTCGCCTTCCTATCCACTGTGATGTATTGCTGAACATTGATTTTGATAATAACGAAACTAATAAAGAAAAAGTAGGAACCAAACTAAATAAAAACCTGAAAAAAACACAAACATAACGGAAGACGAAGATATAGAACATATATGACAAACCATAGTTGGAGTACAAAGAGAAGAACTTAAGAATACGAAAAGTAAAAAACGGAAAAATGGATGACGGAAGATATTTTGGAACTCATGGATGAGAGACTAAAACACAAAAACAACCCCCATCTATATAAAGAAATCCAAAGAATCATACATTTAAAAATCAAAGAAGCAAAAGAACAGTGGGTAAATGAAATGTGTGACGAAATACAAAACCTAGACAACAAACATGATACATTCAACCTATACAAAAAATTAAAAGAAACGTCCAATAATAATAAGAAACATAATATACTTATTCTAGCTGGCAACAAAGGAAGAATAATTATAGAAAGAAGAGAACATATTTAAGTGTGTGTAAAATTTATCGAAAACTCTTTTGCGGATGACAGACCTGAATTGTAACAGACGTCGACGTGGGAGATGGAAGAAAAGACCCACAATCCTAGACGTAGAGGTAAAAAATACGATAAAATGTGCAAAACATTGCAAAGCTTGTGGACCAGATGAAATAAAAATAGACGTGATGAAACTAATAGATGATAACAACATAAAACTACTAACACATCTTTTTAACAACATTATATGAAAGTGGCGTAATACCAAAGGAATGGCTTAACTCAGAATTCATAGCTATGCCAAAGAAATCTAGTTCTCGCAAATGCGACGAATTTAGGCTCATTAACTTAATTAGTCACTTACTAAAAATATTCTTAAGGATCACACAATATTGAATTTAAAATAAATGTGAAATAGATATAAGTGACTTTCAGTTCGGAACTAGAAAGGCCTTGGGAACCAGAGAAGAGCTGTTTGCGATTCAAAAACTCATTCAAAAATGCCTCGATTACCAGAAAAAAATATATCTCTGTTTCTTTGACTGCCAGCAGGCTTTGCATAGAGTCCAGCATGAAAAATTGGAACCAAAAAGCAACCTTGAAATATTTTAACCATACTACTAAAAGCGTCCATATTCAAAGAGATGTCTGACAAGGTTGAGTTAAAGCCTGGACATTAAAATTAAATACCATGAGACGGCTAGAAGCCTTTGCAATGTGGCTTTAACATTGCAAAACAATGAACATTAAACACCATAAATAGAGAGTTAGAACTCAAAACAACGATTAAGAAAAGTAAAACCTCGTACCTAGGTTACACAATGAGAAATGACAAATATATCCTGCTACGAATAATAATTGAATGAACGATATAGAGCCGAAGAGAAGTAGGTAAGAAAGCCATGTCATGGATTCGCAATATCAGAACTTGGACGATCAACAATTACTAAGAGTGGCGCAGAATAGAGAACATTTTGATGTAGTGATCGTAAACCTTAAGTAATGGAGTGCACCAGAAAAACAAGATTTGCTAATGGGATGGTGTTCCATCTTGCTGAAAGTATATCATATTCGCTGGAACTTTTGGGTTTGCTGAATCAGGATATATGTTTGTCAAAGTTGGTATGACATTATTTTGGAGAAGTGCTAAATAATTCTTGCCATTCAAATTGTCATCAATGAACAATTGCCTATGATATGGTCTCCAACAATTCCTACATATACATTGACCTTTTCAGGATATTGTGTATGTTCTTCTCTGATTCACTAAGGATTATCCCTAGACCAATAGCAGACCATATAATTATGACGATTGGCATTGCCATAATTTGTTCACAAAAATACGTCCTCCTATTAATGTCGTTTTCCATGAGAGTTCCTGAATCGGTCATTTTATAAGGATATATTTTATCTTGTTTTAATGTTCGAATAATCGATGAATGGCTAATATCAAACATCAGGACTGTTTTTCGACTAGAATTATGTGGGTTTTCCTCAAACTCAAGCATAATATCCAATTTGACATCATCACTTATTGCATTTGAAGCTGCTTTTTATCTGCCTTCCATGTCCAAGCTCGAGAAACTTCTGTTCTATTTTACTAATTGTCCCTTTGGATATAGGCGCCAAATTTGGAAATGTTTTATGAAATAAGTGAGCAACATCCATTTGTGTTCGTGTTTTGTCTGCATAACCACTCATCTGTAGAATTGTTATTCTATGCATTTCTATTAAATAAATCAGTGTTCTGAAATGCAGTTAACGAAATTCAATCGACTATAGAACTAGCAACTACTGTCATATAGGCTAACAACAATTTGCTAAGGTTAGGCTTTTTAAAGTAAAGTAAACAAAACTATTATAACAAGAAACGCTAAAATAATGTTTGCTTACTTTCTCATTTTCAAGACCTACATGGGAAATGAGTATTGAGTGAGTTGTAGCAAATTTTATAATAAATCTGAAAACACCTATTATTTCTGAAACAGTTAAATACAGGTACTTATAGGATATTGTACACGAGATATGTCTAAATTATTCTGAGAAAAAGTTTTTATTGCAAAAAATGTCAACTAATAATACCAATCGACGTGTCCGAGCGTTTATGTGATCAAGCCCCAATTTATTTATTATTGAATTTATTTAATTTAGCAGTTTCACTCTGTATATCTACAAATATAAGATATTCTTGATTCTGATTCACTATTGAATAAGTAAATCATATTTTACAATTAAGTTTTTTAACTTTATTTATCTTAAAATGTCTTCAGCGTATCGCAAATAACTTAGATACATTCTGTAAAATGTACAACTTTAAACCACAGCAATTACTTGTATTTTTAATTTTGAAATTTGGTACAAAGTATAAACCACCTTGTATAACTATGACATAATGACAATGAAAGTAATGAAATCACACTCAAGGAAAAATATATTTCTCATTATATAATTTAACAGAAACAATACTTGTCTCGCTTGAACAATAAGTAATTCTGTCATTCTAGGGTATTCATTTAACACAATGATTATTATGTTACAGACCTTCACAGCTCTATAAAATTATAAGATGTTTTCAGAAATATTGTTTGGTATGTTTTATTTATAATGATGTGTTCTTTTTAAGTTAAACCAATATCAACAAAACTGTACAAAAAATTAACTTGTTTGTGACCAAACTATTATAACTTTAAAACATATCTTATTCACAATAATTTTCAAATTAAGTATGTTTTATAAGCACTTAAATTTATTTATTCATTTCAAGACTAATATATACTATTTTTCAGCTCTCTATTAATCCATTGGATCTATCGTCACAAAAATCAAAAGCTTCAGTTGGTAGAACTGCAATCAGACGACCTCCAACGCGCCAACGAACGAAAGAACCTCTTCAACCGTCGTCAGATCTCACAGACCATTTACGCAACGCTCACATTACCGCAGCAACTAATCTTCATCGAGTTTCACGACTATGTCATCAAATACATGAATCAGCGGTAAGACAAGCATTTGGGAGAAGATCTCCTCGGCCTACGATATCTGATCGAGAAAGTGGAGATGGTGGTGTCGAAATATACGAAATAGAAAGTGTATCGAGTGAAAACAATAACAGTAATAACAGTAATAGTAACACCGTTAATGGACATACTAATCTTGTACGAACAAAAAGTAGCAGTAGTGATGATATAAGCTTAATACCAGAAAAAGATACAAATGGAAATAAGAGTATCGAAGATTTAGAAGATCTAGAGCAACTTCAAACTTGGAGGAGAACATCCAAAATAAGAAGATCTCTACAATTTCCAAAGCAAGCTTCAAAACCATCTAGTCCTAAACCTGTAGATCTGCCAGAAAGTTTAGGCAACGTAAGAAAGATTCGAGAAGAATTGGAAAAAGGAAGAAGACTGAATACAGCCTTAAGAAATAACAGCGTAGATTTAGATGCTTTAGATCAAATTTTGCAGTCGATTTCGAGCTCAAGTAGTGATAAAGCAAGTGAAGATCAAGACTCGGAGTTATCTAAGAAACAAAAAAGGAATTCGTTTGTTACTGTTGAGTCTATACAAGAAATCAAAGGAAGGCTAAGGAAAACTAGTTCACCAACTAATGACATTTATAAGGTACTTATATTTTTATAATAACCTTCTTGTGAGCTCATTTCCATTATGTATTTATTTTTCGGCTTTCGTATTATCTTTTCTATGTTTATTTTCATGTTTCGGCTAGACAGTTCTTACGGTTCTTATTTCGGTTATCCTTTGGTTTTCTCTGATTTCAATAATAATTGTAAATTTAGTTTGTAAAAAAATCTTATTTTCTGAAAGGTTTTAATGCCTGCTGTTCAGTCTCTTTTGATTCGAGGCCTTAATTCGATGGGTACTTAATTTTTTTTTAATTTCCTTTAAAATTTCTCGCGGTGCACATATGCTTTTTCGCTAAACATTTTTCATTCCTAACTGAGCGTCCTCTTACTGTTTCTGACCACTTTCCAGCAGTTACTTTTTATCTATGTAAATATGGTAATAACACGATCCAGCTAAATAGTTTCCTGATGGCTGAGCTATGTAGTTCTTGTTTGCTTTGTTTGTTTCTGGTCTGTTTTTGTCTCATGAGAAGCTAGGGACTGGGTAGTGAATGGCGAGTCATACATGCTAATTAAACCTGTGTTTCGCCTGAAGGCGACTGTCAATAATTGGGCTTTGCTTGTAAAAATTTTATGATATGATATAATGTAATATGAAATTATATGATATAACATGTGTTTCTAAGCTATTCGGCGTTTGCACAAGCTATAAATACCCACAACATAACGCGAACAATCACTTTTGTCCACGTTGAGTTATTATCGGTATTATAGTTTTGCACAATTTGGGAAGAACATTTTTACTTACATTAAGCAAATATGTTTACCCACAACGCATTCTGGGTATTTCGCTGCGGTCAATGTCTGAATGAAATACTCACTCACTATGGTGCCCCCTAAGATCAACACACTTTTCCCATCGGCGCTTTAACATTTTGATAATGTCCTGGAAGAAAGCTTTGACTATGTCAACCCATTCATTTGTATCACATTACTTCATCATTGGCCGAAATTGTTTCCCCAATGTCTTATTTAAGTTTTTGGAACAGACTCTATTTACTGGGTGCCAAATCTAGAAAATATGGGATTACCCTATAGTTTCAAAACCTGCATCATAAATGGCAGTCATTACAACCAAGGACTTGTACACCTTTCACCTAATAGCACAACTTTTCCTTAATTTTCCCCGTCTCTTCCTTTGTGGATTCACACAATTTTGGTATTATTTGCGTATAGTAAGAACCTGCTAT
This sequence comes from Diabrotica undecimpunctata, assembly GCF_040954645.1. Lineage (NCBI taxonomy): Eukaryota > Metazoa > Arthropoda > Insecta > Coleoptera > Chrysomelidae > Diabrotica > Diabrotica undecimpunctata. The sequence goes on along the minus strand of NC_092804.1, from coordinate 129,216,198 downwards.
GGTAGCTCCTTTTTTTAAATAATCTATGAACAATACACCTTGTGCATCCCAGAATACTGAGGGCATAACCTTATTTGCTGACGCCACAGCTGTGAACTTACGTGGTAGGGGTTAACCCCTATGCTTCCACTAAATTTTTCTGAACCATAATGCTGTAGCTGTAATACTGTTAAGCCGCGGCTAACGAGCCCCGGCGAACGTACCCTTAGGGTACGTTCATAACGGAAACCATCGCATGGTGTCCTCGCCTAGAACATATAATTGACATTGAACGCTAGGTACCATTTAAAATAATGTATTTATTTTACCTATCGATCGATTATGGTACGATCCTATGGTCGGAGCGAGGGTCGGCACCTCGTTATGAGCGCCCACTTAGTCGACTTTATCCTATGTAATCCTAATGCTGAATGTTAATGTACTCCAACTGCGGTCTATCACAACTTTGCTCTTTTCGAATGGTTATATTTGCACCATATTTTTCATTATTCAAAGATTTTCTATAATTTGACACCTGAGTATCACTATTATATAGTTATAATATCAGTATATATGATATTGCTATTAAAAATTTAGAGAATTACAGTGAATGCAATAATTGTTTGTTAATTTTAGGTTAATGGTAAAGACGATGATCCTGATGACGGTATAGTAACAGAAGAAACATCTCACATCAAAGAAAACGAAATGCCTTTAGTCGAAAACTCACGAGTGCGTTCGTACGTATACGGGATGGAAGCCTTACTTAACAAAAAGCCCGGAATAGGTACTGGCAGTCTGGAGTCCCGAGTAAAACTAATACCTACTAACAAAAACGAAGACTGGTACAATCGAAGAAAATCGTACGGATTTGAAAAAGTCCACAATCACAACGACTCACAAAGCTCAATTTCATTGAAGAACAAAAATTTTGTAGAGAGTTCCACGGATAGTGGGATTTGTAGATCTACAGAAATTGTTGTTCCAGTTAAGAAAAACGGTTTTAAAGAAAATGAATATAGTTCAGATGAACAAAACGATTTTGAACAGAAGTATAACGAATATGATAACAACAGTAAACATCAACTTGGACAGGTATGTTTTTGCTTTTTTGTTTTTACAAATTTTTGGCAGCTGCGCATTCATATTCAGGTGTTTTCCTTATAATTTTCTTTGACGTGTTACTACTACTGTATTATCTTTATTATATTAATCAATTTAGTATTAATTAATATTTTGGTCGTATTCTAACGATTTAAATCCCTTTCTTTTATTTATTGCTAAAAAATATTAAATGTACTATTTTTGAGTTCGTAGTTTCTATCACTTTCTTGTCAGTTGTCCAATATTTAATTAAAACTCAATACAACAAAACACGTATTTTTAAATATTTATTACATTATAAAATAATTAAAATTACATTGCCTCCATCCAAATGTTTAGTAGAGACTTAATTAACTCTGTAATACCTCTTCGTATCATTCACTCGTCTTTAGAATAATCTCAGCTTTCACTGATATAATATCAGAAATATTAGTAGCCTTAATTGCATTTGCAGATAATTATTTGATTGACTTACACAAGACTTGTTTGACTTGCAACGATGTTGTATGAGTCTCGAAAGAACTATGTTGATTTTAGAAAACCATGTGAGAACCCATCGCTTTTTGCTCCGGGTTTAATGAATGTTATGCATTGCGAATTGGTTTTTCTTGTTCGCTTGTACATTTAACCTCTTCGTATATACATGAACTTGTATGATTTGATGTATGAAGATCTTTAATGACCTTTAAGTAATTGAGGACTGGCAGCTATCTACAACATATAATGCAAAGGTTAAACTGGACTTTGAGAAAACTTTTTATATGCTATGGTATTTCTTTTATTGTCACAATATAATTGGTTGTGCAATGTGCAATTAAAAACAAAAAATAAAGTGTGTGTATTAATTTCTCCCAGGTTTGAGGCAATGTGATAATAATATCTTTACCTATGTTATTTAAACTGCTAAAATGGATATTGATTAGTATGTGGATAAAAAATATATAATCAGTGAGGAGCATCAAGTATTTAGGACAAAATATGTTAACAATAGAGGCTATATTCGTAGGCAAATAAATTATAGATGCTTCTAAGAGGGCGAATAGACACAGTGATTGAAGAGTCAGTCACCCAGACAGTACAGTTTCAGAAAGAACAGGAGCACTGTGGATGCGATGATGGAAGTCTTCCGGGAATTGCGCGGGGTGGGGGTTAACCAGAGGTGGGCAATCCTACTGTTGTTTGACGTCCGGAATGCTTTTAACACACTAAAATGGAAAGAGATAATGAAGACTTTCCAAGAGAAAAGGTGTCCGAGGTACTTGATGAATTTGGTCTTCGACTATCTGTCAGAGAGGAAAATTGTGGTAGAAAAAGGAGTGGTGGTTGACCTGACGACTGGAGTGCCGCAGTGGTCGGTCCTAGGACCCACGCTGTGGAACTTATGATATGACGGGGTTGTCAGCCAACAACAATACGGTGAGGGTGTAACCCCTCTTGCATTTGCAGACGACCTCGCTATTCTGGTAGTGGCGCGGGACAGGAAGGACCTTATCTTTGGTGTATAGCGTACATGCAACCAAATCGAGGAGTGGATGAAAATGCATAAGCTAGAACTGGCTGCGGGTAAGACCGAGACAATAGTTTCCAAGGAGCCAAGGAAAAGCGAAGGGATAACATTCGAATGTGCAGGAAAGAGAGTGGTTCCAAAGAAATGCATGAGGTATGACTCTGAGTCAAAACGGAAAGGTGGGGGGGGCACGTTAATGCGGTGACTCAAAGAGCTGCGGTGAAATCTGCCGCGTTTGGGGAATCATACCCAACATCGGAGGCCCAAAACTGATAGAAGGAGGGCCTTTCATTCTGTTGTTGAATCGATCGTCCTCTACGCTGCTCCTGTCTGGAATACTGCAGTTTTAACAAAGGCATACAAAAAGCAGGTCACCCGAGCCGATAGGAAGAGTATATTAATTGAGGGTGGCATGCGCATACAGAACAGTCTCTGCCGAGACGTTGGGAGTTATCACCGGGTGTATTCTGATGCACGTGCTAGTGAAGGAAAGAGGAAGAATATACAAGAGAAGAAATGAAGACATAGCAACAGAATGTTTAAAAAAAAGAAGAAAGGGAGAGGTCCATAATGGTGAGGGAAGAAGAATTGGATGAGATGAGAAGGGTGGCGCAGTGGAGAAAGTCGCTGATGAAAGTGTTTGGGTTACTTCCTGACGTAGATGCTCACAGGACATGGTTGCTTCACGACATACCTTTACAGATTTGGACAGGCAGAAAATGGCAAATGCCTGTGCTGTGAAATGTCAAACACTGTGTCACACACTCTATTTAGACTTATAGTTGACTTATGAGTACTCGGCCATAGCATAAGGACAAACATATTATTAACTGCGAAAGAAATTATTGGATTAATTAATAATCATGATAATTCACACTCTTTGAAAAAAAGCAAAATTTAAAGTAACACAAAAAACTTGGATAGTATCTTAAAGGGAATAAAAGAAACAATGAATCCATTTGATGATACAATTGATCACCAACAGTTGTTTAATATTCCGACTGGTAAAACTGCATCTAAAAAGTTGCTGATTTCCTGCTGAATGTCGCCCATATACTGCTGAAATGTTGAAAACTCCTAAAGAAACATTTGCGTAAACTTTAAAATCGATATGGTTGAACCCACATTTATTAACGTAGAAATAATACATGGCTTTTATTACTTACCTCATTGGTAACTCTATGCCACAAACATTTGAAAAGATTGCAGAGTCAATACTAATACAAATTTGTTCTACAAATGCTGTAGATATCCATTTAATATTTGACCGCTCTTTGTTGCCCTCAATTAAAGATTTTGAACGTCAAGCTCGAAAGGAATTCAATATTCCATATAAAATGTCAGGACCTCAACAAATTAGGCCTGAAGATTTTTTGCAAAGCCTTAAAAACTATCGTTTTAAAGAGGCACTGGTACGCTTCTTAACTGATTATTGGGATAGTAAAAATTTGCTTACAAAAATTATCCAAAATAAAAAAATATTTTTAACCGTTGATCATCAGTGCTGCTTGTATCAAGCTCACAATAATTACATTGAAAAAACTGAAGAAGCTGATTTTACATGTTACCACGAAGAAGCGGATACGCGGATTGTTTTTCGCGCTTATAAAATTGCACCTGGATCAAGAATTTTAATTAGAGCTTCGGATACTGATGTATTGGTGATTATGCTGGGAAATATGCACAAAATTTCACAATCCGCAATTTGGCTAGCATGTTCAGCAACTAAAAAGTTACATAACCAACACCTTGATTGTATTAACTGCATGGATTTGACTCTGAAGTTGGGTTAAAAATTGTCAAAGTTTACCTGCTTTTCATGCGTATATAGGTTGCGATTACCCAGCAGAATTTTGTAATAAAGGTAAAATTAGACCATTTAAAATATTTTCCGTGTCAATGATCATAAGCTGTCAAGACACGTTAATTTTAAATGAAAAAAAAATCTCAGAATTAAAGGTATTAAACCGTTTTTCAACATTAACTGATGAAGCCGACATATTCATTGATGAAAAAATGAATGTTGTTCAAAACGTGACCGCGAAAATGTATGCCGTGAATAACTGCTACAGAGTAAATGATGCAAGAAATCGCATTTTTTGAAAACTTATGCTGCTAAAGAAGACAAGGAATTTAAAAAAAAATTAAAAGTTTTGACTCCAATACTATAACACCATGCTAGAAATCTTTCATCGTCATCATATAACGGGGGTCCTACGGCGATTGCCGCTTCCCGCATTTCAGCCTCCATCTTTTCCTATCTCTCCAATCTCTCTCTTCTAAGCCTCTAGATTGCATTGTTTTTGTAATTTCTCTTCTCCGGGAATTTGGTGGTCTTCCCCTTTTTCTTCTTTCTGGCGGAACATATATTAAGGCTTTCTTTGGCTACCGCTCGTCCTCCATTCTCATCACGTGACCATACCATTGTAACTGCCTTCCTTGTATTCTATCTGAAAGAGTATCTCTAATTCCTGTACGGTTTCGTATTTCCTCATTCCTGATTCTTTCCATTCTCGATACTCGAGATGACCTTCTAAGATAATCCATTTCCACAACGTCTACTTTATCTCGTTCATTCTTTGTCATCGTCCAACATTCGGCACCATATGTGGTAATTGGTTCTACAATTGCTCTGTATACGCGAAGTTTGGTATGCATCTTTATTTTATTAGACCACAGTAATGAATTCAGTATTCGTATGCATTTTTTCCCTTGGGTTATTCGGTTTTGTACATCTATCTTAACTCTGCCATCTGCTGATATGATGCTTCCTAGATATTTATACTGGTTGCAGCCTTTTATGACTGCGTTTTTAAGCTGAGATCTGTGGTATTTCCTCCAATTTTTAAATATTCTGTTTTGCTTATGTTTACAGTAAGCCCCCATTTGGCATATTCCTCAAATAATTTTCGATTCATATAATTTATATCTTCCTCATCGGTTGCAACCACCACCTGATCATCTGCAAACAACAATGTATACACAGTTTCTTGTCCCACTTCGATGCCCATAAATCTACATTTATTTCTCCAATTCCTCAATGCTTCTTGGACGTATATTTTAAAGAGTGTCGGCGACAAACAGCATCCTTGCTTTAGGCCTTTAGTGACTTTAAATTCATTTGAGGTTCTGGTTCCAATTTTTACACAACTAACTGCATTTTCGAACAATTTATATATCGCTCGGATATACGTCGAATCCAATCCGGACCTTTCGAGAACCTCAAACATTTTCTTTAACGGGACACTATCATATGCTTTCTCAAGGTCTATAAATACCAAATGGGTCTCTCTACTTCTTTCGACACGCTTTTCAATTATTTGTCGTAGGATAAATATATTATCAAGGCAGGATCTCCCGGTACGAAAGCCGCTTTGTTCTTCAATATCTTGTATCTGTCTTTCAACCCTCTTCTTTAATATTCTGCCGTACAACCGGCCCACAGAGCTCGTCACACTAATACCTCTATAATTGGAACAGTTCTCTTTTATTCCCTCCATGTAGAAATCTTTACAACAAAAAATTTTAAAAACTGTTTTTGTTAATTTCATGTATCTTAATGCAACTGAGTCGAAATGTACAAAACTCTAGCCTGAAAACTGTGGTTGGCATTTAGATGATTATTTAAAACTAACAGGATTTATTGGGGACCAAACGCCTTTGAAAGTGCAAGAAATTCACGAAATGAGGGTAGATGATGGCAAAGGTAGTGAAGGTAATAATGAAAATTTTAGTTCCGATGAATCAGAAGTAGAATAAAAATCACTAATTGGAATCAATGTTTTACAAATATAATATTTATATTCATGGTTTAGAATAATTTTTGTACTGAATAAAATCTTTTCATTTTTTCAATTATTAATTAATTATAATCTGGACAAAATTCTATCGGGTACCTCGTGTTTTTTATAATTTTTAACATACTAAATTACCTATCAAATAATTTTTATTCATTAAACAGATCGCTTAAGAGCGTAGGCGCAAAATTTCGGGCCAATGCTTTTTAAATGCATTCATTTTTTTTTCGTATCCTAAAAAAACAAGTAAATTTAAACGCAGAATAAAAGAATACATTATTACTGAGGGCCAAAATTCCCTGAAAACTTCTATAATGTTTATTTTAATAAGTTACAGGGGTGAAAAAAAAAGAGAAAATTTAGTGTGATTTTTAATTTCAAATATCTCATTCAAAAAAACTTTTTGTTTATTCTAAGGGACTTTCAGCCCTCGGTAATAATGTAATCTTTCATTCTGCGTTTAAATTTTTCAAAAATATTTGTTAGTTTTCTCAGGATTCGAAAAAAATGATTGCGTTTAAAAAGCATTGGCCCGAAATTTTGCGCCTACGCTCTTAAGGTCTTTCTTATATCGGATCTTAGACTATCAGGTTTTTTATGCAGAGTTTATTTTGACTATACATAATTCCTTATTTGTTATATTACCTCTATTATCTTTTATATAGGAGTGCTCTCTTTATTTGTTGTTGATATGTTTAATAGTCAATTGAAAATTTAATTGCTTATTTAATCTGAAACTAATATAATCTAATACTGAAATATTTGTCTTGACAGGTTAAGAGAATAGCCAGTTCATTCAACCAAGAAGACTCTTCACCAACGAACAAAAACGAAAACTGGAAGAAAAGCCTTTTCGACTGGCCAAACTCATCGACTGAATTAAAATCTACTACAATAACGATCCCAATTTCCAAAAACAACAATATAGTGGATTTGTCGTGGAACGATGCGGATAGAGAACAGCTCAAGGACATCAAACGCCATTCTATTGCTGTCGATGAATCCAAATATGTAACAAGAAATAACAATAATAATAGCTTTCGACGTATTAGTTTAGCGTTGAACGACCAGGTTAGGCCAGATGATGACGAAAATAATATGCGGAAAACGAAAAAAGTTGAATTTTGCAAGACAGAAGTGCATTTCGCTGCTGAGTCTGGAAAAGTAAATATAGTAGCTACTGATGAAAAGCCACCACCTACTCAGAATTTTAGGAGACGGCGTAGGAATTCAGGACCTACTATGGAGGATTTTAACAAAAATGGATTGCCAGTAAGTTTTTTTATATTTCTTTAATAGAAAGTTCAAAATAAATGAATCTAATTGATTGTACAAATTTAAATTTATTCGTTAAATAATAGTATTCGAAAAATGATATTGATTCTATTCTTCTGATACGTATATTCAATAAAGGCTTACAAAAGAAAGACAAATTAGTTGTAACGAAGGCCTACAATGAACTTGACATCAAAGAGATGAGATCACAAGAAAAATATAAAATGGCTAAGCATAGAGTATGGAAGAACAGAAAATATTGCAGAACAGTGGGTAAATCCGCGCAGTAAAGCAACTAGTTAACTGTTACGTATTATATTAAACTGTGCAAGCTCATCTCTACTAACCATACTTCCTGTTGTCTTCGTATGCTATGAACTTGCAAAGAGCGAGGTGTACTTTTATAGATAAGTGTAGTACGGTATTTTTTCTAAAATATAAATATATAGTTTTTAGATAATTTAGATATTGGTGTATCTTTATTAAACATCAAGTATTTAATTTGGAATGTCAGAAATGCGTTTTGAGCAATTCCGCGCAATCGGAGTGGGGTTATTAATTTCACGCAGCGAGGTTTTATCCCATATAAAATGTATAGTAGTATTTAAAATTTCAGATGCTAAGAACTTCTTCTTCTTCTTAGTCGTTAACCTGAGGCAGGTATCGTGATATCATGAAGCTATTAGCTAAATTTCCCAATGTTCCTCCACGTTTTTCAATCTTCTGCCATTCTAGCACATTCTGACAATGGAGCGCCAATGGTAGCAACAATATGGTCCGTGTATCGTGTGGGAGATCTACCTCTATTTCTTTTGCCTTCTACTTTTCCCTGGATGGTAAGTTTTTCAAGACCATTTCTTCGAAGCACATGTCCAAATATTATTTGTTCTGATATTTGTGTTCTTAGTATTTTCTTTATGTTTAGCTGGTCCAGTATGGATTCATTTGTTCTTCGGGCCACCCATGGTATTCTCAGCATTCGTCTCCAGCAGTACATCTTAAATACATCTATGTTATTTTTGTCTTTCTCAGTAAGGGTCCAGCATTCCGATGCATAAGTAAAAACTGGAAAAACTAGACTTCTTACTAGTCTCATTTTTGTATCGGTAGTTATTTCATGGCTTTTCCAAATTTTTGTTAATTTTGCCATAGCGCTTTTTGCGATTGCTGACCGCCGCTTTATTTCTTCATTGCAGCCTCCTTTGTTCGTTATTAATGAGCCCAGATACACAAATTTATCTACAACAGCGATATTGTTTATCATGACCAGATGATTTTGATTGTTGTTAGCTCTGTCAATTATCATGATTCTCGTTTTATCTCTGTTTATTTTAAGGCCCATCGTTAAGCTTACGTCTTCTATCCGTTGTAGCAGGTGAATCAATTCAGCTTCAGAACTAGCGAGGATAGTAGTATCATCTGCATATCTCAAGTTGCAAATCTTCTTCCCGCCAATGGTGATGCCACCGTTCTAGTCCTCAGTAGCTTTCTGCATTATCCATTCACCATAGATGTTAAATAGAATTGGGCTTAGTATGCAGCCTTGTCCCACGCCCTTTGTGACCCTGAAACTATCGGTTAGTTCCCCATTTATTCTAACTCTGGCATAATTGTTATTGTACAGGCTTTTAATTAGCAGTATCAGATGATTGGGGACTCCCATTTCAGACAAAACCTGCCATATTTTACTCCAGTTGACCAAATCGAAAGCTTTACTATAATCTATGAAGCACAAATATGTTGTTATGTTGAATTCTCTGGATTTTTCTACAATCTGCCGTACGTTTAAAATTTGTTCTCTAGTACCACGTCCGGGGACGAAACCTGCTTGTTCCTCCGCAATGTTAGGTAGTAAAAAGGGCTTTATCCTCTCGAGAATTATGTGTAAGAATATCTTACTGCAATGCGCAATTAGAGCAATTGTGCGATAGTTGCTACATAAATATTTCGCTTCCTTTTTATGTATGGGAATATATAGTGATTGTGTCCAGTCCTCAGGCCATTTACCTGTCTCCCACACTCTTGGACAAATTTGATGTATTATATCCACTCCAACGTCATCTAGGGCCCAAATCATTTCAATAGGTATGTTATCTGGACCGGCAGCTTTCTGACTTTTTTGCCTCATAATTGCTGCTTCAACTTCACTTTTGAATACGTCAGGTTCCGTCACAAAACTGGCATCTTCTTGTCGTGATGGGGCGTCTGTGCTTTCCTCCATCATCAGTCGTCCACAGTATTCTTTCCATCTGTGTAAAATATCTTTTTTAGAAGTGAGTAGAGTTCCGTTATCATCTTTGATAGCAAGGTAGTTTGGTGTAAAGGAACGTGTTATCTGCTTAATTTTTTTAAACATGTCTCTGGTCTCAGTTTTGGTTTTATGCCCTTCTATTTCCATGCAGATTTTGTTCAAGTGTGTGTTCTTGTCCTTTTTGCAGAGTCGTTTTATTTGACCGTTCAGCGCTTTATAGGCCTCTTTATCACTTTCACTGTTCAGTCCTGTGGCTTTTAAGCACTTCCTCTCCTGTATTTTAGTCTACGTGGAGTCTGTTATCCATTGTTTCCTTCTTTCTTCTCTATCACTCTTAATGTTTTTCGCAGCATTATGCAATATGGATTTTGTTTTTGTCCATATGCTATTTGAGGACTCTTCTGGATTTAATGATTGTTTGAGGTCACATAGCTTTTGCATTGCGGCTTTTTTGTACGGATCGTTATATCTTAGATGCCATTTAGTTGTTGTATTTCCTGTTTTTGGACTGTTTCTTAACTTCATGCGGAATTCAGCTGATAAAAATGGATGGTCGCTATTACAATCTTCTCCTGGATAGGTCTTAACATCGCTAACAGCGCTCCTCCAACGGGTTTTTACCAGTATATAGCATAGAATATATACCAGAACTTACCATAGAAGAAGTAATAAATCCAGCTATGAAGAATGTTAACTAATAGCAGCAAAAGAAGCTGTGCGATCTGAACGAAAAATAATGGAAGTTGGTCAAAGTTTTGGTATACCAAAGTTGACATTACGAGATAGAATAGAATGAAAATAATAGATCCAAAAAAAAGAGCAGCATTGCCTCAAGCCTGTGATTTCAGAAAAACAGGCAGCAGAATGGATGGAGTACATTATAAAATTATCCAAAATGTTTGTGGTTTATCGCCAGATGAACTTCTGTGTTCACCTACGTCGATAAAAATAATATAATACCTGTTTTTAATGCAGAAAAAACGGCAGGCAGATATTGATTAGCATTACTTATGAATCAAAATACACAAATCAGGTTAACGCATTCAACTTCTTCTTTTTCTTCTTCTTCCTCTTCATAAGCAATTCTGCTTGTCCATTGCCGGATTAATACCTCTATGGAAGGTTGTCACTCTATTTTTGCGCGGTCGTCCGATACTTCTTCTGTCGACTGGTGACTAATCTTTTGCTATTTTGACGACACGGGTCTCCCCCATTCTGCTTAAGTGGTTATTCCATTCTTTTTTTTATTATTTTGTGTCCATTCATTTATATACTGTACGTTACATTTTTTTCTAATGTGTTTCCTGTAATTCTTCTCAGTACTCCCATCTCTGCCGTTTCCAGTAGCCTTTGTATTGTGGCTGTGTCTTGTCTCTGAGGCATATGTCATTATTGGTCTTACACTGGCTTTATAAATTCTTGACTTCATCTTAGTGTTAATGTGTCTGTTTCGTCATAGAGTGTTATTAAGGCATCCTGCCAGTCTATTTGCTTTTTATACTTGATCTCTCACTTCTTTATCCAGGTCTTTATAGCTGAAGAGTATAATTCCAATGTATTTTATTTCCATTACTTGGAAGAAGCCAAATTATTTTTTAATAACGTTGAAATTTAATGAATAATTAGAAATTTACTTAAGATCGTATTTGTAATACTGATGAGACATACATTGTACAAGAGACTACATTGTACAAGATCCAGTAAAGATTTTGAGAGAAAAAGGCCAAACACGAGTACCTAGGTTTAGTGACTTCTTGGGAAAGAAGTAAAACGGTTACTATTCTTTGTGCATTCAGTACTTCTGGGTCTTTTATACCACCAATGTTTATTTTTTAAAGGAAAATAATGACTAAAGAACTCCAAAGAAATACCCCAGCAGGTGCTTTCTTTAGATGTTCAGATAATGGCTGGATATACGAAGCGTTATTTACGGAGTGGCTAAAACGTTTTCAACGCCATGCAAAACCATCCAAAGAAGAACCGGTACTCTTGATTCTAGACAATCATTCCAGCCATATATCATTAGCATCATATGATTTGTGCAAAAACAATGGCATTTTGTTGGTGTCTATATCTCCCCATATCTCCCATAGGCTAAAGCCCTTAGCTTACGCATTTTATGATCCCCTTAAAAAAGCCTATAAGAAACAGTGTCATGTATACATTAGAGCTCATCAGTTTGAAAAAATAAATCACTATAAATTAGCTGAAATATTTATTTAAGGTTATTTAAACGTGGCTGTACTGTATAAAGCCATATCTAATTTTAAAGCTGCAGGCATTTTTCCGTTCCATTCAAATAAATTCCATGATGAATTAGGTAAATCACATGAAGAATTTGCTTTAGTTTTATCAGAGGAACATGTTTATCTAAATATAATCGGTAAAGAAGGTGAAGATATCAGTGGGTTTCCAGCGGGTCCATCTCACTTTCACTTTCAATCATTATTTAATGGTTATTCTCAGTCATTCCCCAAAAATCCTAGACAGACATCTTAGCCAATACCTCCTCTAACCTCTGGTAACCATGTTGTTCAGTCTAAATGTTCGTCTCTAACTTTTGATATCTTAATTGAAGAAATAGCTCCTTTTGGAGATATAACGAACTTACAAAGAATAAAGAAATCAAATATAATCCTTTCCTCCATATTCTCAATAAAATCAATATTTACTGATCATCCACTTTTTCAGGGTGTACACGACATATACCAATCTCTTCGTGCTCGAGAAACAAGTCTCACTTATCTGGTTTCCGTCACACATTGGCCTTGTCGGTAACGAAACTGCTGATCGTCATGCTAAAGAAGGGTTTCCATCTCTGGATTACTTTTACAGCTCGATGATCTGTCATTCTTTCTAAGTGGCCAATCCAGTTTAGTCTTTGTGACTTGTGACAAATCTAACGATATCTATAGTTCATAGTTTATTTGTATTCTTCACAAACCATCACTAGAATAGTTTGGTCTAAATATCTTTTTTAATTTTTTTTTGAGAGTTTGCTCTCAAATATTCTCAATTGATTTTCATCAGTGGTTGAAAGGATCCCTAGATAAAGTTACATTTTCTAATTGTAGCATTATTTTACCATTTAACTTTATTTTCTTCTATTTTTAGTTGCTACATTTCGGAGATACTTCATTCGAAAAGCCAGTTTTTTCCAACTCAGAAGACTCGCCGACAGATTCGATGTATGAAAACCTACAAGCTCGAATCCCCACGAACTACGGACTTGTGACAGTTAACTCAAATAACGCCATAACCACCGAAATATCTGAAGAAGACAAAAAAGAATTAACCGATAGTGAAATAAAAGGGATATTAAAAAATAAACCCAGTAAGCCGAAGCCTTATCATCTTGGAGAGACAGTTCCGTTTGGAGAGAATATGTCTGATGAGGACAGCAAATGGGGAGTTAGATTAAGACACATAGAAAAACCCGAAGTTCCTATTTGGAAATCAACTGTGACTGTGCATAATTATAATTTTGTTAATCAAGTAAGTTTTTAGTTGTGCTTAATTAAAATCCTAAATATTTTTCCTTCAATTAGCAGTCTATGTATTTAATAAAAAATCATAAAAATAGCAAACAACTATGTTTTCCATAACTAAGCCAAACGCAAAAAATCTAGATAAATATTCATAATATAATAATTATGAAATAACATTTACACTAACACAATAATGTTATATTGGCAACATGAATTTTGACGATAAATTGCATTAAAATAGCATGAAAAATAGAACACGTTCTAATTTTTCGTCTACCACAGATATTGCTTGGAAATATCGCATGGGAATGCGCAGTTGCATAATCTATCTTGCATAGCTCTTGCCTAGCATGACAATTACATAATGTAAAGTCGACTTAATAAGCAAAGTATAAAGTATTAGAGCAAAGCTTTATACTTACCATAAAGTACCATAAAAACAAATTGTATTTACTGGCAGATAGTGCTTAAATTGCTAGGTTAATCAAAATTTATATTTTACCAGAAATTCTGAAAATTTTAAAGTATTCTCTGATTTTATAAATTGGGGTACATTAGTTAAAATATTATTCAAATAAGTTGTAAAATGTTTTTAGTTGTAAGAATTTAAAAAGCATATCGAGTAATGTGAATAATCTGTATCAATTATTAATTAAAAAAAATGTTTTAAGGAAAAAGAAAACGAACCTGAATTTCAAAAACTTCTGAAAAACCTACGACCGACTCGAAAAACTGATTACACTAGTGACAGCGAGACGAAATATTTCGACGGGCTCAATATTACTAACATCAATAACAGTATTAATGGTAGAGCACCTTCTTGGCCCACTCCTGAAAAAATCGAACCTTCAAAAGAAGTGAAAGGGATGGAAATTAAGGGGTATTCTACCAAGATTTGTTTAAGGGAAGGAGAGGCGATGGTGGTCGAGAGCGACGGGTACGAAAGAGAAAAGCCATCCATTAGGCCTCGCATAGAGAATTTGAGGAAAGGTAAGTTTGGAATAGTATGTTATTTTGGATGTAAGTGCATGCTTAGGAAATGAATTACTAATTTTCTGTAATTTGGCTTATGTAGATAGCCACTTATTAGACATAGCGCTTGTATCAAAATCATATATATATATATATATATATATATATATATATATATATATATATATGTATATATATATATATATATATATATATATATATATATATATATTTGTAGTTTTTAGTATACGCATTACTGTATTGAACCTACGTAGTAGTTCGAACCCAATAATAACCATCAGTTGAATTTCCGAAGCGAGTGTACAGTTTTTTACATAATTAAATCAACTTTTTTTAAGGTGATTGAAAAAATCAGACTATATTATAACAAGGCATTTATTTAATACACAAACTACACAAAACGATTATTAGAAGGCAAATTGTACAACAGGTCTAGAAGCTGTTTTATGTTACTTTAACTGGTAAAAATGCGAATAAAAACCTTCTTATACAATTCCTTTTAGCATGGCTATATGAGAGTACATTGGAATCATGAATAAATACAATTAGTGCTTTTAGCACTAATTGTATTTATAGTGCTCGCCATACTAATTAACAAAGATTAGAAATATATGTAGAGAAGAATCTAGGAGAATACCAGGGAGGATTTCGGAAAGGAAGATCAACAACCGATCAAATTTTTTTGCTAAAACAAATCCTGATCGATTGCCAATAGACATAAACAAATTAATAGAAACGCTAAAAGAATTCCAAGTTCCAGAAAAAATAGTAAGATTAGTAAAAATGACAATTAGACAAATCATTTGTGCTGTGAAATGCAACGATACTACAGTCTCAGAAGAATTCGAAGTAAAAAAAGGTGTTCGCCAAGGAGACCCGTTGTCTGCATTCCTATTCAATATAGTTCTAGAAAAATTGTAAGGGTTAGTGTGATAAATAGGTCCGGTACTATTTTATACAAGGAGCACCAATGCTTAGCATACGCTGATGATGTGGTTCTCATTGGAATAAATGGAAAAGAACTGGCAAATATAGCAAAAATACTGATTCGGAAAAGCTCTAAAATGGGACTGAGAGTTAATATTAGTAAATCGAAGTACATGGAAATCTCGAGCAAAAAAGGAATAAACACCAGGGGATCCTTTAAATTGGAGGTGGAGAATGGAGTAGTTGCAGAACTCGAAAAGGTGGATGAATATATGTACTTAGGTACTCTTATTGATCAGACATGTAAGGAAGAAACTGAAATCAACCTGAGACTGACCAAGAGCAACAGGTGTGCTGGAGCCATGAGCAAAGTAATTAAGGCCAAAGATAAGTAATACAAAAATAAGATTATACAAAACTATAATTAGACCCACAATGCTATACGCTGCCGAGACATGGACTATGAACAAAATCATACAGAACAGATTGGAAGCATGAGAAAGAAAGATACTTCGCAGAATGTTTGGTGGAAAAGTAATAGAGGGAGAATGGAGAAGACGAACTAATGCAGAAGTGTACCATTTGTATGCTAACCCTACAATAACAAAAGTGGTGAAAAAACGTAGACTAGAATGGCTCGGACATCTAGAAAGAATGCAAGGTAATAGACTAGTCAGGAATATTGCTTGGAGAGTACCTGAGGGCAAAAAAAGAGAGGAAGGCCAAGAAAGAAATGGAGAGACGTAATGATGGAAGATGTCAGAGAGATGGGAATCAGAGATTGGAAGCTGATAATTAAGAACAGAAAACTATGGGAATTATCCATCCAGCAATGATCCTAAAAGGCCTGTTAACGCTGTACATACACATATGAGAATACATTGGAATCATGAATACAATTAGTGCTTTTAGCACACAAATTTATTTGTCTGTTTTTACAGGCGTAGCGATGTTACGTTTAATTGTGGCCAGATACTAAATTCTTCTTCTTCTTATTTTAAGAGAATGTCTTTGTTGTGGATGTCCCTTTCCTCCAACATAAGACGAGTTCCAAATTTCTAAGTGCGCGTAGAGCGCGATATGAATTGTTCGACTATGGACGTGATATGTATTGTTACTGGCAAAGAGTCAGCATTTTATAGGGATTTTCAAAACGAGGGAAAATTTTACAATCTTTTTTAAGACTTTTTAGTTTGTAAATTCAAAAACAATAAAATATTTTACGACCAACTATTAACAAAATCTTTTATGAGATAGAACGAAAAAAATACAAGTATACTGTTCGAAATTATTTTTCATCACCATAAAAGGAATTTTAATCTAGATTAACTGAACCCTGGAGTTTGGAGGGTCAGTTATTGTCTAAATAATATATAGAAAAAGTCTGATTTTTATATACATGAAAGGGTCGGTTCAAATTATGTGTTTTGTAGTGATGGGTAGGTAACAGAGATATTATGTAAATATTTTTTCTTATGTATGAAAAAGCCTAGGGTAATTAAAATTTGAGAGATTTACGATAAAGTACAGAGGCATTTTCTGTACTAATAAATAATAAATATGTCAGGGCCGTATTAAGATATGTTGCAGGTTGTAACGGTCTTATTTTTTCAAAGATATAGCCTAAGCACGGATTCCGATGTCCAACTTTCATACCAGAATTTGGAGGGTCTCCCGGGTAGTCTGCGGGTGCCCAGTTTCTTTTCCTTTGCAATCTTTGCACGTCTATTATCTCCCATTTTATAAACATGATCTCCTAATCTGTTTTTCTGTCTTGGACCATTTTACAACGTCTTAGATTGTACACAGGGTGATATCGCTGCTATCCACTCTATCTCCAAGTGTTTTGTCAGTTATTGATCTTAAAGTTTTCGTTTATGTCGTACTTAGTAGTTGCTTAGTAGTAATTCTTTCTGTATGCGTTGCTGTGGCATAGGTCATAATAGGTCTTATACAGGTTTTGTAAATTCGTGTTTTGCCTTTTGCATATTGTTTTTGTAAATTTGATGCGCATATATTTGTTTCTATATATGACATCCAAGAAAAATCCTAATATCCTGAAACCAAAAAAAATTGTACATTAATTTCAAGCTTTTAATCCCTAATTTTTTTTCTGACGCGTCGTATGGTCACTAATCATTTAATAATTAAAGACATTTACGACCGTTGTCGTAATTTGATAATGGCTGTTCCAGTTGATAACGTAACATCGAGAAATCATAATTCCAAACCACTACCATAAGTTTTAGTCATGGTATGACTACATACGTTTTACATTCAAATATACCTTCATCAGAATACCAGTTGTAGCGTGAGATTAATACTGTAAATAACTGTGTAGAAATAATTTTATTCCTAAAATTTTCTTTTGGTTTTAATAACTTTTTACTGAAATTTAATAGTAGTTCAAGCATTAAGGGTTTGAAAAAAAAATCTAAGCAATCCAGCAATAAACCACACCCTTGGTTTTACTGCTGGATTATCTATGAATACGACAGTAATAAGAGGGTAATTTTGTACAGATTTTTTTTCTGAAGCCTCCTTTATGGGAGTAAAAAGAGGTCAGAGGTCACCACGTTTCTTGTAAAACTTGTTTATCTATTACGACAGTTATTGATTTTAGGCAAGCATTTGAGTTATAAAAATGAAATAAAATTAAATTTCCTACAATATAAGCACCTACCAAAATTAAGCCTGCGCAAGACGGAAATTGACACTTACGTAGAAGATTAATTGTATTTCATTTTTTTTTTTTTTTTTTCATAAAGAACATATTTATTTTTGCCTAAAATGAATAGTTTTCGAGATTAATGAGATAATGTGACGAATAACGTGGTTTCCGACCCCTTTTATCCCTATAAAGAAGGTTGTCAAAAAAACTCATGTCATAAATGATATCCAGCAATAAAACCGCAGATATATCTTTTTTAGGACTGAGTAGGGCTTCCCACTCAGTCGCCCTGATAAGCTCTGCAAGAACGAAATACGTATAAGCGAATTGTAGAGGCACTATGCGTAAAATGAAATCTTAACTGTCTTTTTTATATCTTTATTTACCCGTATTTTGAGTATTAGAAGCCAGTTCATGAAAGGTTCAAAATGTGGAATGCAATCTTAGATACCCCATATCGGTTCATTCATCGTCTGCTTGCCTTGAAAATTATAGAAGGCACAGATACAAGTAAGAATCTGAATTGTGGTTTCGAACAAGTAGGAATATTCGAATTTTTACTTTTTGATTTATATCTTTTTTTATTTCTATTTTATGAGCCGCAGTGGTTCAACTATAGTACTTACAGTATTTAATTGTATGTTTAACAGCAAAGCTGTGAATGTTACCTAAAGTAAGTATTGCTAGTATGTAAATATTGGATTACTTTTTGCGTATATTTTAGTACCTTATTCTATTTTTTGCATGTAGTAGCATTGTGTATTAGTAGACTTAAGTAGTTTAACCAATGTAGAATTTAAAGATACTGCCTGAGAATTTTTTGAGTTTGATTATATAATCAGTTAGTCTTTAAGGTGTATGTGGAAGATTGGGTTTATATATTGTAAAAAGTGTAATTTTGTAGAAATAAGATTTTGTTTTATTATATTATTGTATAAATGTAAATACTATTTTAAGATGTAGGCATTTTTTGAATACGATAATTAAGTAGACATAAACCTTTTATTTTATTTAGTCCACTTTTTGTAAAATAATAAATTCTGGTAACCGTTAGGCTTGGTTTACATGGCAATGTACTATACCATTTTTTACAGTACTTATTTTAAATGTTTAAAAAGTTCACATAAATATTTGTCAGTTGGACAAAACACAAAAAAAACTGATTTTCTACATGGATGTATTTGACGGTTCCATCATGGGCTAAGGAACGACGAGAATAAGATTTTTGAACACGTGCATACTTTTGCCTCATATAACGGACTTCTACTGGTCTACTAAAGAAATAATTAGATAAAACAAGAAGATGGGGTATTGGACAAAAAAGCTTTCCCGGGTGAGAAATATCGGACCTAACCTAACCTAACTTCAAAGAACTTAAACGAAGAGCAAAGGAACAGAAAAGTTTTGCCAAAGTATACGCTAACGCTAGTTAATGAAGATAACACTTGAAAAAGAATGGAAATAAATTAATAAATTCATTGTTCATAGTAAAATATTTATCGATTGTTTTAAAATAACAAAATTTGCACATTTGCTCCTTCATTTCGGTTGCTATCCGATCAAATCATTTTCGCAACAAAGCATTATTTTGCGATTTCTTAATAATCTCATGTATGTGCTTATATGACCACTGGTCAAAATAGCAAGGAAAAAATCAAAAGATCACAATCAAATGGTAGAATTATCGGCGCAAAAGATAGGATGACAATATTTCACACAGGCATCAATCTGCGAATAACAAGCATAATTATTTGTAGAGAGCAAGAAGAAGAATATGATAGATAGATAGATTTAATAAGGTGGCATTTGGCCTCTTCCACTGTGAAAGTTTTAGATTTATTGTGGTCCTCAGAATGTAATCCTAGATTACATTATCTAGCCTGACCCTTTTTAAAAGGTCTAATATCTTCGAGATTGAACCTTCCATGTAGCTCTTGGCCGTTGACTTTTCTTCGCCTAATGTAAATAACTACACTGACACAAAATATGCTCTGCTATTTCTTCCTCTAGATGACAAAATTTGCATAAATCATCCTCTGTCAATCCCACAGTCCCATTAGTAATTACTATTTAAATGGCAATAAGCCATAAGTAAAGGTTAAAGTAAGTTTATTGACGTTTCAATTTCCACTTCGGAAATCGTTCTCAAAATGCAAACATTAGTAAATTAAACAAATTTTGTTTTTTTATTACTTGGTGAAAAATTCTTCTAATAATTTAATTTTATCTGATTCATTTAGATTGACAGTTCAGGCATACATTATACATTTTAAAGTAGACGACATTAAAATGATATTACCAATATTGTTGAGTGGCGTTCCTGGGACGACTTTACTTGTAAGATAGTTCATTCGATTACATAATATCAACTTTAACTTGAGAATATCCGTCAGAAAAAAAAATCACATTAGCTTTCACTGCCCACTCAGCTTGCAGTGTGCTGATAACAAACCTCCTATGACTTTTCACTGTTTTCCTGTCTTTGCTTATTAGGTCTGCTGTAAATTTTGGCGAATGTTCTATAATAAACTGTTTCGCCTGTCTTTGTTCTGGTGAATTTATCCATCATTCCAGAGATTTGTGTGCTACCCACTTTCTTGTAGCTGTTCTTATTAGTGTCTTTGCAATGCCGCAGAAATTCGCAGAATATCTCGGACATATTACACGTGGAGAAAAATACACCTTGCTCCAACTGATTATGCAGGGAAAGATCCAAGGAAAGAGAAGCATAGGGAGGCTTAGAATGTCATGACTGCGCAACCTAAGAGAGTGGTACGGATGTACATCAAATGAACTTTTCAGAGCAGCCGTCTCAAAATCCGAATAGCTATGATGATTGCCGACCTCAACCGCGGAGATGGTACTTGAAGAAGAAGAATGCCGCAGAAGAGTTCCGGTCCAATGAAGGATATTAATAAGTCTTGTTTGGCCTTTGCATCTGCTTTTTCATTGCTCTTATGATCCTCCCGCCCTGGTACTCAGGCTAACGTAACCTTGCTACGATCCCCTAGTTTATTTAGGACGCCCTCGCAATTCCATACTAGCTTAGAATTGACCTTTACAGAATCGAGTGCCTTAAGCGCTACCTGGCTATCTGTGAAGATGGCAATTGAACGATACGTTTTTTTCTACCTTTATATTTTTTCCACGCAGTGATGGATTGCCGGTATTTTCACCTAAAAATTTGTGATATCCTTAGATAGACTTATTGGGAAATGTATCCCTTTCCTTGTCCCTATTATACCGGCTCCTACACCCTCAAATATTTTTGAGCTGTCAGTGTACCAGGTAGCTTCTGCTTGTATGGTTACACCTTCCTTCCAGTGTTTCCTGCCTGGAATATTAATTTTGAATTTATTGTTAAAGCTATATCTCCATAGCTGTTGCATCGATGGGTTGTCCCATTACGATATATTTTAGCTTGTCGACTAGTTCTATATATCGTCAGTACTATGCGCCTGGCTTATTGCTGGCTATGTATTAATCTTTGCATCACAGATCTGACTTCGCCCTGTATAAAGATATGAAGTGGTGAAAAATTCAGCAGGACTTCCAACGCCAAGAATATGATGCGCCACTGCAAACCCAAAACTTTATCGTTACTTAACAGAAACGTTGTGTATTCGATGAAATTTTTAGTGCGTTATGTTTGCGTTAATTTTTTTGCAAAAAAAATCGTTTAGTCAGTATGAAGACTATTTATTTTGTAATATCGTTTACTGGTCGTCTTTTACATTATTCGATTATAAAGGTTTAAAAGCCATAGAGTTGCACGATACATTCTTAATTTAATACTTAGGATTAGACATATTCACGTACTTGTAAAGTGGTACTGAAAACTGCATCAGCTTCCTAAAGGTATATTTGGGTTTGTCGAGATACGGTTTTTATATCTTTCCACATATTTACCCCTAAATACAGGATTTTGTTCTACTCAAGTCGACGCAAAGAAAAAGTTGACAATTGACATGACAGACGAAAAGAAGAAGAATTGACAGTCGACCAAAATAAGGTTTGACAATTGACATGACAGCTACCGATTGCTGATAAGAAGAAGAATTGACAGTTGACAAATGGTTCCGGTCCTGGCTAAGGTTGGTGCTCGGCCGGTAATGCAGATTCAACTTTTACCGACAATGACGTCAGAATGGAATTTAACAATTCATCATCATTCATCAGTCAGCCCTGAGTTGTCCATTGTTGAACATAGGCCTCCTCTAGACTTTTCCATCTGCTTTTGTTCTGCGCCTCTGCTATTTAATTGGTCACGATTCTTTTGTCGTTAGTCGTTAACTATAGCTAAATGCTCATTAGTCGTCTTGTTTTAATAAAATTGGCATACGTTTCATTCAAATAATGATTTAGTCCTAGTTGACAAATACTTGTTCGGTTACTGTCCGAAAAAAAATCGTTTGGTATTTCACTGCCTGAATTATACGAATATAGCATTAGACGATGCTAATAGCGGATAATTACTTTATCACAAACCCGGTGGAAGACAAACTCACTACAGGGATTAGCGAACTCTGCCCTACGGTTCCTTGGGTTCATCTCACTTTGCGGTACCAGAGGACACTGCAACCCTAGTTTTATCTACCCCTCAAACTAGATCCCATACCCTATCCTACTACAACATAGAAGGAAGCGGGCGCCACTGTGTTACCATTGTCCCATGAAATCTGTGATATGGTAAAAATAACGGAAAACGCGCTATGCAATCCGACTAGCATTCGGGTATGTGAAATTGCTTACCGGCCGACCAGAGGTTCTTAGTCAGGCCAGAAAATATGCTACCGGCTTCTATAACATACGTAACCTCATCATAATAGGAACATGGAATGTTCAAGGCTTCTTACAGGGAGGAAAATTACTGGTAGTCGAGTGTGAAATATCACCATATGGAATAATAGGATTACCCGAAACTCACATAAAAGGTGGAGGCCACTTTACAACAAGTAACAAAAACATCATGTACTAAATAAGAGAATCTTATCTATTAAGCTTATCTTAAAACATAAAAATCAACATCATACCGGTGCATGCTCCGACCAGCAAGTGTTCAGACAATATTATAATTGAAGACCAAACACCAAAGTGGTTTCCATCCAGACAACCCATGACCACCTTACAAATATTCTAGGAAAATGAGAGCTAGACGAACCAAAATACGAATGAAGAGACCTGTTCATGAAATTAACCAAATTACTTGAGACTTTAAACCATTGGCACTTGCGATTGAAGATGAACAAGGGCAGATATTAACAGAGAAGACAGAGATCCTCGACAGATGTAAAGAATACTGCCAGTCACTTTTCAGCAGCCAGTCAGAACCTTCATCACCCTCAGATATCTACGACAGAGAATCAGAAACCTGAAATCTGACTCACTAAAGTTGAAGTAGCTCTACGAAAACAAAAATCTGCAGCAATAAACAAGTTTGTAGCTGAAATGATAGTAGCCGACTCACATATATCAGACCTCCTGGAAATCTTATGTAACAAGTTCTAAAAATCAGGAATTTGGTCAACCGATTGGGTTACATCCATCTTCGTATCAATTTATCAATTTATATCAATAACAATACAATTATAATTTATAAATAAATTATAAATACAAAACAATAATTTATATCAATAACAAAATAAACAATATCTCGTGTCTCTCATACTGCAACATACGACAAATTATAGAAAAGTAAAGAGAATTCAACAAAGTAAAGTACATATGTTTTATCGACTATCAAAAGGCCTTTAATCAAGTGAAGTGGAAATAAGTTTGGAGCATAATGACAGATATGTGTGTACCTCATCAGCCTGTCCTTTATTGGCAATTTGTACATATCTGCACAAGCCAAAATGAAGTAAAATATAGCTCGAGTAAATGTTTCCGGATACATAGAGGAGTAAAATCACGAATAATTGATATAGAGGTATGTGCATTAGAGGGAAAAAATATCGAATCTACGTTATGCAGATGATACCACCTTGTAGGTAACACGAAAAAAGAAATCGACGACTTAATACCAAAAGTAGGCGAAATAAACAATGAAGAGAATTTATAAATTAACACATTAAAGGTAAAATGATGGTAATTATTAAAATGGCCAACAACCGTAATTGTGAGGAAGAAATAAGAAGTAGAACCGTACTGGACAAAGATGTCGTTGCCAAACTCCAAAAGTTCCGAAAGATAACGGAATTTCCAAAAACACAAAAATTATGCTTGTCAAGACACTGATATTTCCCGGTGTCACCTATGCTTTAGAGTCATAGACGATGAAAGGAAGATTACAGTGGACTCAGAAACGTACCAACATCTAAAACGTCGCCGAACTCAACATCACTAAACGACTAAGCAAAACTGTCTATAATCATGGAATATTTTGGCGATATTATGGAAAAAAAAAGATTCGCTGGAAAAACTGGTAGAAAAAACGTTCAAGGATGATCACCCACACGCTATGTTAATCAGATATTACAAATGGCAGGCACGTATATGTATAATTGAATTTAAATATGAGTGGCGCCAAATAATGCTTAACATGTAAATATATACCTACATCATATGCAACGATGCTGGTAGCCTGGTAACGCTACTTACTGCCAACCAAATACGTTATATTTAATTCAGTTAAACAAACATTTTTTGCAGTATATACGACATGAAAATTGTTCTTTACAAAATGTATAAAACACTATTGATTCAAATGATCGAATATTGTAAAAAACGTGCAGTACATTGCCACATAGATAAACAAGAGAACACGCCTACGCTCACGTTCACGCACATGCACGCGCAGACGCGACATAAAATAATTTTCTGCGCGCGCGCTCACATATATTTTAATTTTTTTTTTGGTATTTTATCATTTCAGTGCTATTGTAGTGTATCAAATTTTTGTATATTTGTTTGTTATTTAAATGATTTCCACATTTTTTTATTAATTTTATTTTGTTTTCATTATTTTTCTGTTGAATTATTTTTAAAATTTCTTATTCACCTCCACTAAACCATGCTATTGGTTTTATTTATTGTTTTGTAGCATTCATTGTGCTTCTCTTTATCTTTCTCTAGCCCTTTTCACTTAGAGAGCAAATAAGGCTATTAGATTTTTATTCTTGACCATGTCAGCTTAATTTAATAGCTGAAACTTATGTCGAAACATAACTGCTAAGTGAACTTACTCTTGTTTATATAAAATTAAACATAAAAAAATTCTTTTTTTGTAAATATATTTTATGCTCTCTGTCAGTCTTACAAAGTAGTCCGTTGTATAATACAATAGAAAAAATGTTTAAAATAACTCATTCCTCAAAATTCTAATATTTTTAAATTACAACCTTACGTTGATTTACTATAAATAGAATCCTACATCTTAAAAAATGTACTAAAAATTAATCAATAATAAACCACTCTTAAAATTAACCTTCTAGACTCCAAACATCTTCTCAATAAAAGCCTAGTGGTCCGAATCGGCAAAGAAGATTCAGCGCTCAATCACACCCTTTGTTCGAAAATGTCAACGACAGAAGACAGGAACAATACAACTACTACAACAAAAATCACTATCGATCTCTCGCCATCTCCACCAACGGTAGTAGAAAAGCCTTTCTCCTACACAAAATATCAAAGATCTCAACCCTCTAGTTTCAAGTCTACCTCCTTAATACTAAACACTATTAACAATAACGGTAACAACTTTAAGACTGCAGAGAAACAAGACAGTATTCCTAAAGAATTAGAAGCTCTAAAGAAACTTTACGAAGACGTTCAAAGTGACAGTGATGCCGATAAAGAAGTGCAGTATTTACTTTCCAGAGCTACCACCGACAGTAACCTTGAAAATGATAACAGCAGCGTCCTGAGCGGTAGTTGGAGCAAGATGAAAACTTATAGGAATATTAATAGTATTAAAGAAGCTACTACTACTAGATTAGGTGCTAAAATAGAAAAAGGTACTTAAATATACTTTCTATTGAATTTAATGATGAATATTTTTGTTATATATTTAATTTCATCCTTATATAGTGTATATTCACATTTTTGTATCCATTTTGTAGTAGACTTATCGAGGCATATTGCTCTATAGTTTTGAAAATGTGTCTTTTTTTTTGTCTTATACATGGTTCCTCTTCTAATTATGGTTGGTCGAATGAAACCATAGTTTTCGCAGTTAATATCCCAAACACGCACACATTCTTCTTGTATGCATATCCATATCCATGAATTGTTCTTTTCACTTTCCATAGCCATTCCTTTACTTCTAAGCCTAAGTATTTTATTATTGATTTCATTTACCCTTCATGTATATCCAATTTTTATTTGTTTATGTCCTTAACGCCTGTCTTCAGTTTCCATTGCTATTATTTCTCTGAATTTTTGAGCGTAGTTTTTGTTCAATATTCCAGTATTTCCGATTTTTCCGAATTGTCTGTTATTACTGAGTATTTAAAGTCTCATTTATTTTCTACAATTCTGTTTGACCGTATCATTTTTTTTAAATCGACCTTTGTCTTACCTAAGAGATAAAAGTAAGACCTAAGGGTGTGACTTTTCTCTCTATATCAAACTTTTCCACAGGTGTATATTTTGTAGAATATATTCTAGAAAGTTTTTGACGATATATAATTCTGATAAGATCTGAAGTGCAATCGGCTTCTCTGCACCAATTGTATCTCTGAGGTATCCCAACATCCCAACGTATATACGAACATGGTCAATTTGGTTTACTGCGTTTCCCTCGTATAAAACTCATATTACTTTATTATCTTTGAAAGAGTGATTCTTGCAATAACAGTTTTACATATTGTATGAACTTGATTACGACTTCTGTTTTCATTTGTTAATAGTAAATTTTTGCGACAGCTATATTCGAAAATATTAGTGCACATCATTTTCGCCAATCGAATTTCGATATTTTGGCCATTTTACATATCAACTTACCCGGACGCATTATTTTTATGATTGAGGTTATTATTATTTAATTTCATTCTAATTTTGTTTTTAACGCATAAAAAGGCCTTTTGATATGCTGTTTGTGTATTTTAAATATAATTGTGTTTAATAAGAATCTCTTTAATTTCTCTATATAAAATATTCATCATTCTGGCTTTACAATCCTGCGTAGGTTCTCGCCACCTCAAGAGTATAAAATATTAGGTCAGTTATTTGTTATAAGTTTTTTGTTATATGCGTTTATTATTGTTAATAGGTTGTAGGGGATGCTGACCTAAAACGGCATACTATTTTTTTAAAGTGTAATATTTTTAATACAAGTCAACTTAAAGAAAAAGTAGAAACTGCGTCAGATGTAATATTTATTTGGTTTTCACCCTATAGGTTACAAAGAAACGAAACCAAACATCCATTGCAGAAAAAAATAAACATGCGTTGAAATGCATTAACCGTTTTATCCCAACAAATCTGTCTAAAATGGCATATTACTACGAAAAAAATCATGAAATGCAACTCCTCTGTGCTAGAGATCTGAGATTGTACTATTGTCACTAATATCACTAATTGTAATCAACAGTAGCCGAAATTTTAACAAAAATATAAAAAACTTCTTTTGTGTCTTTAATAGTTCAAGGCAAACGGCATACATTCAAATGAAAGCATCGCAAATATTTGGTTTTGGTGCAATTCCTGCACACAAAAAGCATGAGCCCACTGCTTATATTTGCAGCATCGTATTCATAATTCCTCTGGCTTGGGTTTTGAGAACACTTCGCAATCGTCATCATCAGGTTCACTTTCAAATGCTTCTTCTTGGGCTTAGGCTTATCGGTTGTATTTGAGAAAGCAAATGATTGGCAAAAATATTAGGATTAATAGGCCAGAGACCTGTATTTTTAAAGCTACTCACTGCACTTTCAACAGTATGTGGAGTTGCATCTGAGAAATTGCCTTCCTTCATTGTTCCTGATTTTTTTCTTCACTCCTTATTCAAATACCCTTTTAAATGTGCAAAGAATGAAACGTCCAATGGTTGGTTGCGATGACTGCAATTTGCAGGGCAAGTAAACGAGTATTAAGCCATTCTCTTTTGCATACTGCAACACGCTCCAGCTCTTATGCCTAATGTGTCCATCTAGAACCAGCAAAACATGTAATTCTTTGGTTGCATGACTAAATTTTTGGAAATACTTCAACCATTTGAGAAAGATCTCACCTGTAATCTACCCCGGCTCTTGAGGAAATCCCACAATCTTTTCTCGGAAATATAAATGTTAGGAGAATGTAATATCCAATTAGGTTTGTACAACAAACAACTGTAAGATGTATTCCGCGTTCAGCCCCCGCAATAGTACCAACTTGTTTTTTGCCAGTAACAGCAAATATTTTTGGTGGATTTAGCACGGTGGGCACTCCAGTCTCATTCATATCATAGATTCGTTCGTGGAGAAAATTATATTCGTCGATAACTTCTTGATATGCTTTGAAAAATATTGCTGTACCTATTTGGTTTGCTGAATGCCATTGCTCTAGCTGTCAAGTTATTTTTAAGTCTCCTTAATGAAATACCGGGATGTCTATTTCTAAAGCGTTCAAGCCCGTCCCATCCATCACGTTTCAATTCCTTGTTGAACCTGTGATTGAAATTCGCTTCTTCCTAGTCATAAACAAGTCTTCTCAAATCATCACAAGCCAATCCAAATAATCGCGCTTCTAATAATTTTAAGTGCTCCACTAGTTGCTTGCCTTGGGCGATTGTAAATGTGGTAAAAAGCTAACAAATCCATTCTCGTTATTTTTAACTCTTTTATTAGAGTTACCAGCTCGTCTTCTCAAGGTTGTGAATGGAACATTGAAAGTTTTTTATGCTTTCAGCCATCCTATTTGTTGACTACGAATAGCTCCGATTACATTTTGTATTGGGTTTTCATCCCAGGTTTGCCTATTTGTTTTTCTAATGTATTTGCCGACCATGATCATTGTAACAACATAGCTTGATTTCGAAATATAATCATAGTTTCTGATTTGTTTATACATATTATTTAATCCATAAATCAGCCTAAAATTGCATACATCTGTTTGTCCAACTTAGACGTATTCCGTTCTATCCGGAATAAATCGTTTTCACATAACCCCATTTTTGACTAATTAACAAACTATACAGATCTCTGTAAAAACACAACTTATACTAGAATATATATGTTGTTAGATATACATACCTTTGAAATTGCAGATAACGTCACATCTACAGAATAATTAGCTTGTAATCAAGAAGTGACGGAAAACTATTCGCTCAACTTATTATAAACACACTGTTAGAGCAGAATGTATAACTGAGACACGCAGGTTCATAAAGGTTGTCGATCGTACGACCATTTAGCGTTCTGAGTTGGAATGCAACTTCAGATTTGCGCGGTTCATTCAAAACCGGTAATGTGCCGTTTTACCCAAGTATGCCGTTTTAGGTCAGCCTCCCCTACTTTTAACTTAATTCCATAATTAATATGCTCATAATCTTTGTTACACATAATTTACATAAGTTAATTATATTTTTTTAAATAATTTTGCATATCCATTTATATTTTCATCTACACTTGTAAATTATGTGTTTACTTTTGTGTTTTAGATTCGTTAGAGCGACTAAGACAACCAGAAGTACTCCTACAAACGACTAAAACACAAGAAATTGCCAGAAAACAGCATAGTACAGTAAATATAATAAGGTCACATCTTTCGCCAAATCCAGTACGAAGAACACCTATTAGTAGGCCAGATCTCAGGCCAAGTGAGCAACTTTCTAGTCCTTCCATAGTAAATAAAAACAAAAGTATAGAAGTAACAAAAATCACAGAAAAGAAGTCGGTAGAAAATTCCAGTTCAAATGTAGAAAATAGAAAAGTTTATCCTAAACCTGCAGACGGTAATTATTTAAATTATTTATAATATAAAGTATTGGAATGTTATGCAAGATTTGCTTGTTTTGTTTGGTTTAAATTTATTAACTTTACATCTTTTGAATTTATTTACTGTAAAAAAAATTTAGTATACCTTCATTAAATAAGCTTTAAAACAAAAAACAAATAACATAATCTCAGTTGGTTCAACAATTATTCGGAATATACACAAACAGTACGCGTCTAAGTTCCCCACCCCTCCCCCCCCTCCGCAAGCATGTTCTTACAATACAACTTAAATTCATAAATTTTATTGTAATGGAACTAAGATATCTATTTATTGTTTTTTCTCTTAAAGATCATAAAAATCAGATCATAAAGATCAGAAGATAGTCTTAAATGAGATAATCTAGGAAATAATATATCATTTGAAGTCAGTCCAGTGCCAAGAAGGGTACACACATGCCAGTAAATTGGGAAAGTAGCTGGCATGCCAGTTGCTGGCATAGGCCAGTAACTGGCAAGCGCAAAACACATTTGCTAGTAATTGGCATGCCAGTAGCTCGCTTGCCTATACTGCAAAGGCGAAAAAGCAGGATAGATTTTTACACATTGTAAAGTAAACAATCGAGTGGTTTTCATCTGAAAGTAAAGTACTTGTTTGTAATTAAGAGTTTCCAACAAATAAAAGAGGATCCATGGAAGGTATTCGGAATGAATTTAACAAGCAAATATTGCTAATGACCACAGATATTGTTAGAAATTTAATAATGAATCCGAAGCGGAACTCAAAAAAGAGAAAAATTTGGGTGAGAAATTGGATTGGTAGGCGAGAAAATCTTGGAGCAATTTTTTATTTTGACCTTTATCTCGTTTATAGTTATATCTTCACCCATTTCCTGTTGAATTTTTGTGTAAGCATTGTCACGGGCTATTTTATTTTTATATAGAGATGATTTAGAAATCAAAAGACACATATAGCAATAAATTTGATGGTTTTTTCATCATCCCAACGAAACATTTTTTAAATTAACAAATTTAAAAATAAAACGATTAATTTTATCACCAACACAACAAATCTGACAATTCTCTGCTAGCTACTGGCATGCCCATTGCCCGTAGCGGTAGGGCTTCACCTCGATGGGCTTCACACTTCACACTTGCCAGTGACACTCCCCACGCATGCGCCTTGCATCTCACAGCATGCTACTAGCAAGTAGCAAGAATAATCAAATTCTTTGCGATTAGCTAGCATGCCAGGAACTAGCATGCCAGTTAACCTACACACTTGCCAGTTTGAGAACAGTAGCTGGTGCTTGCTAGGTATTGGTATGCCATTGTGCTAGTAACAGGCATGTGTATCTTTGGCTTTATTCTTTCGCTAGGAGTCAATTTAAGATAATTTTCACAATTTCAGGACCGTCACAAAAATCTAGAAACATACTCAAGTGTTTTCAATGTTATGAATTTTTTGCTATGTTTAAAATTATCATTATCAATTATCATACAAAATATCTGCTTCCGACTTTTTTTATAATTATGTCATTAGAATAGTAGAGTAGCACAAAAAATATGAACCGATGTCTTAGTTTAGTTATCCAAATATTTATTTATTTAAATTTATGGTTTAGAAAATACGTTGGAGGAAAACTTTAGATGTGCACTGTAAATATTTTCGTCTTTGATGAGGTTTATTTATTATTTTATATAGAACCATTAAATTTCGCAACCAGAAAACCGTTTTCTACGGATTCCTTGTTTATCTTATCTTCCATTTTTGAGTTATTTTATGTTGATTAAACGTTGTTATTTCTTTTTCACCCTCACAATTACCCCCATGTTTATAACTCAATGGATCTACCAAATGTTGAGTATGGTTCTAATTACCAACATTCCATAAGAGTATAAATTTTTTGATCATCATCATACTAAGTTTTAAAAATGATGAAAAGATTGCCAATGTGAGTCTATAATACTAGTACATATATGGGAAGTATAGAAGTAATGATAGACCAACAAAAAATAATACAGACAAATTCATACAAATACTTAGGAACAGTAATCAACAACAAAGGAGACATCGAGGATGACCTTAACAACAGAATGGAAAACACAGGAAAACTATTCCAAGCACTAAATAGAGGATTCCTTAATAACAAAGAAATATCAACAACGACCAAGATGACAATATACAAAACAATATATAGACCTACAGTGACATATGGAGCAGAAAATTGGATATTAAACAAAAGACATCAGAGCAGAATTCAGGCAGCAGAGATGAAATACCTCAGAAGAACGATAGGAGTAAAAAGAACTGATAGAATCAGAAATGAAGAAATAAGAGAAAGACTCAAAATCAAACCGATACTCGAGTCAATCAAAGAGAAAAAATTGGCATGGTTCGGACATCTAACCCGGATGGACAATAATAGACAAGTTAAAAGAGTGTGGGACGCCAAACCAATAGGGAAGAACAGAAGAGGAAGACCCATTAAAGAATGGAACAGTGACATCTCGCAGATACTACAGAGTAAGGGTAAGACTTGGCAGGAAGCAACACAGATGGCATCCAATAGGAAGGAATGGAGAAAGTTCGTTAAGAGCTAGGACACCTCAGAAGACCGTCAAATAGTGTAATGTAATGAATTGTATTTTAAACGGCCCAACACCGAAAGGTACAAATGGGTCTACTGATTAAGTAAGTAAGTAAGTAATATGGGAAATGAGTTAATACTCACAATCTTAAGTAGTTTTTATTAATAACGTTGGTAAATTTTAGGCTACCGGTTTCAAGGCTTACAATATTTGCCCCACCAT
The DNA here is from genome assembly GCF_040954645.1 of Diabrotica undecimpunctata. Classification (NCBI taxonomy): domain Eukaryota; kingdom Metazoa; phylum Arthropoda; class Insecta; order Coleoptera; family Chrysomelidae; genus Diabrotica; species Diabrotica undecimpunctata. The sequence goes on along the minus strand of NC_092804.1, from coordinate 129,183,537 downwards.
CAAGCCCCAGTACGTTGGTCTTATTAGTATTAAAAACTACAAGATATCAGATACAGGAAAGCTCTATAAATTAAGGTACTCCTTAGGGAGAGCTGTCCAGACAACAGAAGGGCTATTACAATTTTAATATATTGTGTTTGTGTTTTAATGTTTGTGCCGTCCAAATGTTCTTTATTTATTTTTATTTATCCCACCTGACACAACAGCTGGAGACATCAAATAATATATAAAATAATAATTAAATCTTGCTAAATATTCATAACATCATACATATAATAAGGTTTTAAATTCAGAAGTGCGAGTGAATGTATTCGTTAAGGAGGAAGGTTATTCTCAGGAATACCTTAGTTTATAGAGCTTTTCTGTATCTGATATCTTGTAGTTCTTAATACAAATAAGACTAACGTACTGGGGCCTGATGATGGAGCAAATATTGTAAGCAATGAAGGCGGTAGCCCAAAATTTACCAACTTTATTAAAACTTCTTAAGATACTTCATATTCATTTTGTATTGACCCCATGTTCATTAAAATCACCTCCTCTTATGACTCTCTAATCTGATGGAATATTTCTTATTAAATCCCTATTTGAATATAGAAAGCATTTCTTTTATTCTCACCGAGACTCACTTAAGAAGCACACAATATTCAACACTTATTTATCAAGTAACAATTTAATTATGATTATTATGTTACTTCTTCTTGCACCCTTCTACTGCGACTTTTTCATTTCTCTATCGACAATTACATCAAATCCATTCCTAGTGATACTTTTCCCTACATAACACACTACAGTGCTACTCCATACTCTTATCTGCCAGACTTCCAACATTTCAAGACCCTATCCTGGGTATATAATTTTTATTTTTCTTGGAAACCACTCACTAACAAAATTTGAGGAGTAAAAAATTTGGGACAAAATTGATTCACTACACTTCAATTGATTGATTTTTAATCCAGGGTCTTCATTTAACACATATCTTAACCTTGAATAACGAGATGTTTAGTGTATTCTCAAGTACAAGATATTTTTTTATTTAAACACAAAACCACATCAACCGCGTAGTGTTATTAGTGGATATAACAAACACAAGAAATAATTCATTAAATAGAATTGTATAGCTTAATGTCTTTTAAATAGGTTAACACTGTTGAGATTTTTTCGGTAAGAACAGTTTTGAGAGCATCATCTGTGTTTCCGTGGGACATGTTGTTCTTTCTTCCGTAAATTGCGGACTATAAGATAATTATATAAGTTAAGTTTCGGTATTTATATATTTTTGTTTACATATTTTTAGGAATAGTGCTCAGAACGCCGAAAAAGTCTGAAATGACATACTTCGGAGTTAACATTTCTCCTAAACCTGTGAAGAAAGTTTCCCAAGCTGTGATACGAAAAGAAAACAGGTTATTAGAAAAACCAGATCTCATTCAGCATCATAAAAAATCTCCTTCTCCAATTAGGAAACCATATAAATCGTCTTCGCCTATCAGAAAGGTTCCAAAATCACCTTCTCCTGTCAGAAGAAACGAAGAATCTCCATCACCAACGCGAAATGGGCGAAAGAGCCCTACAAAAAATTTGTCAGAACCAATTTATGAAAATATTAAGAACAAATATGGCAGAGAGTTTGACAGTAGTATTCTGGAAGAATTGACAAAAGCTGCTGATCAAATATTGCAGGCTGTAAATGGATATACAGATGAAGAAGTGCATAACAGGTATTTATACTTTATTTCAATAAGCACAGTAGAAGTTCTGAACGAAAATATATACTTTATAGTTATAATTAGGAATGGATATTTACCTATATTATTTTTATATCTTCAAATTTCTTAAACATACTATTGATAACATTACATTATTTGTTTTTATTTAGGTTATCCTCAGAAGACGAAGATAATTCACATAAGAATAGATTGGAAACCATCCTAGAAACTAAATCTATGCATCAAAAATCATCAACAACGCGACAAAAGTTATCAAATGTTAAAACGAAATTAAACCCTACATCACCAACTTCTTCCATAGAAAGTCTTAATAGGAAAAAAGGAACACCTGAACCCAAGATAAAACCTTGTTACGAGAAACATAGAAGAAGGACTGAGCGAGTAGAGAAGACCGAGAAAATTGAAAAAATAGATCAGAACACTACAAAGTAAATATATATTTTTAGTTCTGTATAATTCCAACAATGCCTTCTATGTTTCATCTCTTGTAATAATCTCACTTTTAACATCCAATCATTCTACTTGTTGAGGAAAATTTTGTAGTTGTCCAAATGAGTCGTGTTTTCTATATATGGTCTCGAAATAATATTTCTATATTGCTGTATCTTTATCTGATTTTAATGTTTGCATTTGCATATATGTCTTTTTTTATTTAATATCAGTCGCATCAACTATTAAAGGTTATTAGAGACATGTTACATTGAGGTACAATACTTAATTAATTTACAATAGATGAAAAAATTGAGTTTCTTTAAGGAAATTTATAATATTATTTATGTTACAGTTTTCGTCCAATAATGATTTTAGATCGTTGGAAAGATTGTTGTTGAATTTTTCTTGAATATATTGTGTAAAGTTTAACAAGCGTTTTACATTTAGAGTTGTCTTACATCTATTACATACCGGTTAATTCTTTATATTAAATAAAAATGTATGTGTTATACGTGTATAACCTAAACGTAATCGATAAATTGTAACCTGGTTGGCCCTGCTTGTGTTTTGTTTCCTCAACGTTTTTATAGACGGTTTAATTTCTTTTAATTTCGATTGGGACTTATCCCATTCACTTTGCCACTTACACTGGATTTTGTATTTAATCACTGTTTTAATACCACTAGTAACCACTTCACTCACTATTGTTGAATTTTCGTTATTTGCTGCATCTCTAGCACAGGAATCTGCTTCTTTATTTCCTTGAAAACCAACATGCGATGGGACCCCAAGTATTATGATGTCAATGTTTTTTTGTTGTAAAATATCTTTCAGTTTTCACAAGGGAACCTATAGGATGTTTTGGATATAGTTGCTGTATGGTCAGAATGGAGCTTAAAGAAAAAATTTATTTAAAAATCATTTATAAATGGTATATAATTAATTGCTGTAATGTTTACAAATCTCCGTTTTCAAAACTTTTAGTTGGAAGGTGTTCTTTAAGGTGACTGGAACATTTCCTGGAGTTTTAATCTTACAAAAAGTAGGGAAGAACTGATTATTTATACATTGGGAGATAGGGGAACCAAATATCTAGCTTCAAAGTGCATCTTTTAGTGGCTAAGCGCATATACTGAGGAGCCATTTGACCATACCGTCAAATTAAAATCCACAAGGAAACTAAGTTCTTGTAGCTGGATGTATACAATGTATCACAAAAAATTTATTTAAAAATCCTTTATAACAGATATATATAAATATATATATATATATATATATATATATATATATATATATATATATATATATATATATATATATATAGGTAGATAATTAATTATATACCTTTTAAAGAGGATATTGAATGCTGATAATTTGAATTTGTAGTGTTGATTAGAATCTATAACAACCTCTCCTAAGCTGTCTGAAGTTTTGGATGCGTCGGTATATAAGAAGGAATAATATTTATAATTTGATATTATTGAGAGAAAGGACCGAAGTATAGTGGCATGGTTTGTTTCATCTTTGTTGAAAACAGATAGACTGAGATTAATGTAAGGAAGAGGTATTGTCCAGGGAGGAGGTGTCTTAATATTAACTGGGAATAAGACTGATGGTAGTTCAATTGATAACGAATGTAGATACTGTCAAATTCTTTCATAAAAGGGAATATTTTTACTTTTATCTACAAGAAGTTCAGCGAAACGATCAGTTTCAAAATCCACAAGGAAACTAAGTTCCTGTAGCTGGCTGTATACCATGTATCACAAAAAATTTATTTAAAATCCTTTATAAAAGGTATATAATTGAAATACCTTTTATAAAGGATTTTAAATAGATTAGTTTCAGTGTTATATATGACAGGATTATTTGAATTCGAGAGAACTCTTGTGGCATAAGATAGACTAAGATACATTTTTCTTAAATGGAGCGGTAACTCTTATGTTAGACATTGGAGAGATTATATGCCTTTTTATTTTATTATTGTAACTTTTGTTTGACAAATCTCGTATTGTGTTTGTCACATAAAATGTAAGTTTTTAATTGCAAATATTTTTTGATGGCCCCTTGCTTTATCTTTATTTATTTCTCTGTATTTTTCTTGCCTTCTACTGTACAATCTTTTTGTAACATTTCTTATTTATATTTTGTCTTTTTTTCTGACAGTGTAGATTTCATTTTTTTGTCCCATATACCATGCAATTTATTAAGAAACTTTTGTCGTACATTTTCATCATATATTTTCTGTCTTACATTGTATTTTCTTTTATTCTTTTCGATTCTCTTGTCTTTGTTGAGTAATTTCACACTTTATCTTACTTATTCCGAGTGAGGGTTGAATTTGGAATCTTCTTCTTATATTCTTGTATCTTTTGTTTTTTTTTAAGAAAGAGAACACATTGAGGCTTGAAACTGGGTACATAGATTTGTCTTGATGTAAGAAACATCTTGATTAAATTTGTGATCAATAGGTCTTCTTTTATTCATATTCTTTCAGTTTATTTTAACGCACACTAATAGGGTTCTTAAAGAAATATCCTATTGAGTTTAGTGTTACTAGGTCTTTTTATTTTCATATTGTAATTGCTCCTTTAGTTTTTCTTGAAGAAAAAGTCCTAGTCGTGAAACTTGATACATATTTATGTAGATTTGAGGACATACCCTATTCCATTTGGGGACGTTAGATCTTTTGTTTCTCATATTCTTTTTTTTTTTTTTATTGGGAAAAAGTTAAGCAGAGTCTTTAAAATTGGTAAGAATATTTTGTTTAGTGTTACGTTCAAGAATTCTGCCGCGACCTTCGACTCCATTGAACGGTTTATTAAATTATTGTTTAATATTGTTTAAAGCCGAATAAAATTAATAAAATATCCCTTAATAAGTAGATTGCAGTAATAGTTGTTCGTTTATAGGGCTGCTAATACTAAAGCTAGGAGGCTCCAAAGAGCAAGTAGTAGAGAAGCGCTTCTTAGGTCAAATGGATCATCCTCCGAAGATTTACCAACAAAACTTGAACCCCCAAGAAAACCTAGGTTGATAAAGAAAACTAAAACAATGCAATTAAGTATAAGTAATGGTATAGAAATGAAAAAGCATCCAAACACTAATGTTGGTAGGCGGAAAGAAGACAGCGGTATTAAAAATGGAGAGGAAAGGTATAATGCTTTATAAAAATTATCTTATTGGTTTCTATTTTATTCATAAATTATATTGAGATCTTGATCTAATCTCTTATATATTTCTGATTTTAGCGTAGGTGACAACCAACTATATATGACTATTTATTTTATCTTTTTTAGAATATTAAACAGCTTGCCAGAAATTCGACATAAAACAGCTATATCCACCATTAGAAGTACATCAGAGAAAACCGCTAGGGATCGATTAAAGCATAAAACAGAAGACGTAAAAAGAAAAACACAACAGAAAAAAGAAACAGTCAAAAGTAAGTAAAATTAAATTAAATATAAGTACAGTTGCTGTGAGAGAACCTCATACGATGAAATCGCGCAATAATATGTGTATTTTAAGCTTTGTAGTATTTTCTCCGATCGTTTTAATAATAGCTTGTGTCAAGTTCTTTCCAGCGACACATATAAAATTAAAAAATCCAATTATATTTATAATTATTTTTTAAAGTCCGTCATTTTTAATGAATGAACTCAAAAACTATGAACATGTAGTAATTTAAGTCTTGTTGCGTTAAAAATAAGATATGTCAATTATTTATAACTGACTAGCTGATCCTGCAAACTTCGTACCGTACCACCTTAGAATTAATAAATGTCCTATTACATTATTAGCTGAATTAATTATGTTTAATAAAAGTTCAAAAAGTAGCTAGTACACGTGGCAACAAAGTAACCATTTGCGGAATGTGTTGGACTAGTGTCACACACACAACAATTTTTGTAGAACCCCAGCTCCGAGTGGCATGTGTGTTCCAATGGAACAATGGCACCTACATATCCGAAGATCAAACAGGTCACGCTTCATCGCAGGACATAACGAATGAGGAAGTTTTATACTGAAAGTTACTTTGGATGCTCTGGGTAATGGGATATACTCTGTTTTACTTTATGTGGTTAGCCACCTGATTTTAGGGATAGCTAGAAGAGCTTTTCTTCATATGAATGACTCAAGTTAATTTTTACGTGACTTTGCACTTGTGTCACAAAATGGGTGTTCTGGACAGCGAATCACCAACGTGTCGGTGACTTCCCGCCCGGATTGTGTGTGCTCGGTCACACATTATTGGCAAAATAATTTTTGTTCTTCTTGTCGGCTGACCGCCTGAAGGGTCAGGCCATCAAGCCCACGTTTGTCGGTACGTGACCTCGATGTTCAAGTTCCGTGAACTTGGTCCTGTTGACCTACCTAAAGGGCCTTTTAGCTGAACAGCTTTTCTGCCCGTGCTGCTGATCAGCATGCACTCTACTTCTTTTTGTATTGTATTGGCGCTGCATTGCTGCTGTAATAGAAGGTTATAAGTATTAAATATAAAAATAACTAAATAAAAGAAATAAAATATAAGGATAGGGATTTTTTTGAGTCGTCTGTTGCTGCATTTATTCGACTACTGCAAAGCTATTATTTCTTTACTGTTATTCTGGATCTTCTCTATATCCAGCTAGCTACTGTCTGGGTCGCATATATACTGTCCTTTGGTTTTCGTTATAGTCTGTCTACTCTCTTAATAGTCTACTAGGATGATCCCTGAGATCGTTGAAAATCATCTGTGCTTTTTCGTCCATTGTTCTCAGGATTCTCTTTTGTTCTGATTTTCTAAATACGTACTTTCATGGAACGTACTTAGGCACTAGTGTTTAGTATTATTATATATTATTTTCATTGAAGGACATTTTAATATACAATAATTTTTGTTGTGTTGCGAGGCGCGAGAATGAACAAAATGGTAGTTTACCTACACATCAACATACTACGTACAATTTAGCATGAGGAAACAATAATAATATTTTCTAAATTCAGTCCACAAACGTTTAAGTATTGGCCTTGTGATTTGTTATCATGGCGAATCCAAAACGAATCATATATTAAGTTCAATTAAATTCGAATTGCATGTCGGTTGTTATCATCGTGATTCTCGAAATAAAAACTTTCTTATTCTTAAATTTTTCCTTTTGAGTATTTTCACGTGTATTAGCCAAGTTTTTATTAGTCTATAAGTGTTCACACCAAAAAACACATCCCGTTACATAGTTTTAGATGGTTCCGATTTCAAATTATGATAACGACCGAGCCAACCTTTAGTTGTAAATTGTGCGGTGGTCGCTTAACAATGTAACTTACTTGTTTGTCGTCAGTCAGTTTTGCTTTTCCTTATTTCTTGCCGTGCATTTCCTTCTATTGTGTATTCAGCAGTGATACGTTCGTTCGAACAAATTTGTTCAATACATTTTAATCATATTCTTTTTCACGTTCTAATTCTCGATTGAAAGCGTCCCTTCATTGACGATTTGGTAATGACATTGCTAACTTTTCGTTTAAAAAGCTTAACGTTTCGGTCAAAAGCAAAGTCTGATTATATAGCTCCTCATTAACCTCTAGATTGGGATTCCTTGAACTGACACCAATTCTTCTACTTCACATATTTATAAACAAAATGGTGTACAGAGGTTACAATTTAAACTAAAAAAATAATGTGCTGTTATCTGGTAACAATTTTTTGAACTTATTATGGTTAAACTAAAATATGTTTTGAGATAATTAACTGTTGTATTTTAACTATCTTGTGTTTATTTCAACTATTTAAGACGTTATTATTAATATTAATTCTGTGTAGTCAAGAAATCTTATAAAAGACGTATCATGATTGAATTTTAATTGTCTTTTTATTTTTAGGTGTAACACCTTCATCTAGATCCGAACGAGAAAAGTCTAGTAAACAATCGCCATCCCTACACAAGGAGACAGTAACTCACCGAATATCTACAGCGTATGTACCAGTTTGTAGAAATAGAAGTCGAAATATGCATGCCAGGCAGCAAGACACAGATTGCCCCTGCTTATGTTCATGACATTTACTATGTTAGGTAGACGAAAATACACAATAAGTATCTATAGAAAAGAATTTTTAGAGTTGTTGAGTATAGTAGATTTATTTAGAAGCATTGTTTTTAAATGTTTACTATTTACATTTTCATAACCGTAAATCATTTCTTTTAAATACGTGTAATTAGAAGATCAGATACTGAAATTATTATTGTAAGAATTTAGTTTTGAACGCGTTATTTTATCAATTAATTCTTGATAAGATTTTTATTGATTGCTTTTAGTGGCTTAAATCATTCTTGTCTTCTCTGGTTACTATTTTTTTATGTATACGCAATTATCGTCCCAATCTTCATATATATCCTTTTACTTCTGTTTTTTCAAAATCATTTATTAATTGTTCAGATAGCCAAAGATGATTAACATAAATTAAAAAAAATAGTCTAAATACAATTATAGAGTAATCAATATTGGCTGCATTGTAAGATATATCTGCTTCGTCTTAATTTATTCGACTTCCAATCCTCTCTCCAATCGCGCTACAGCCCAAATCGAACTTTGGCCTCCTGCAAACTATCCTTACAATCTTGTCCATCCCGCACCGATCTTCTCCTAGTTTTTACGTCTAGTAAATTTTGCGCGCCCGCTGCCACTTCATCTTCCACCTTTTTCGTGACCTTCCTCTTGGTCTTGCGCCCTACATTCTACTATTTATGGCTCTTTTTGGATATTTGTTGGTCTCCATTCTCACTACATGACCAGCCCATTGAAGTTTTTGAAGCTTAACGAGTTCTGAGATCGGTGACTCTTTGAACAGTTAGTAGTGTTCATGGATGTCCTAGATGTAACTGGATCTCCATACTCTGTTTCGTTAATAGGTCCAAATATCTTCCTTGGGACTTTTTTTCAGCTTTCCTTTTATGTTTTCTGTCATCACATGTATCTCAGATCCATAACATACTATTCGTCTGGTAATAGTTTTATAGACCCTGATTTTCTATCTCCCGTGTGTGTTTTTGGAGAGGAACACATGGGCGAGCAAAAACTAAGCTTTTTTCCTTTTACTAATCTTCTTTGAATTTCTGCTTCTTCTGTTTTGTCCGTGTTTAATGTAACTCCCAAATATGTAAAACTTTCTACAGTTTCAATATCGTCCTCTAATTCAACAGTGCGTCTGTTTACTATTATTTTCTTACTGCTTGTTTCTGTAAGGGTCCATGCATAATATGATTTCTGTTTTTTTAAGTATGTTCCGGTTTTCTAACATCTGCACACATTCCAGTAAGGATCACTAAATGAGCTTCATCTAGCCATCAGACCGTAACTTTTACCTTACTATTTATCCAATGTCCGACTCAATTCATTTGCGAACTTTAAGTTTCAAAATTGGGCATTTGATTTTTTTAGTTGTTTAAAATTAAGCATCAAGAGACGGACTTTTTGATTTAGTAAGGTGATTATGGTGATTTTTTATCGTATCGCAACAAGCCGATTCGAATTATCAATTATGTTGTGACTGGAAACAAGTTTAAAATGTCATTCTTTATTTAATAATTCGAAAAAAAATCTTCGTTAACTGTAAAAAATGTTATTGCTTAACCATATTTAATTCCTCTGAGAAGAATTTTCGATTTCTAGTGAAAATGTTTGTCAAAAAAGAGAATTTTGGAATGCCTCCTAGAATTGACGGATCTGGATACTATTTTAAAAAATATATTGGAATTTTGCATAAAATAAATGTAAATCTTTATGTAGTCCGTCTCTATGAGTCAAAATTTACTAACCTAATTTATTTCGTCGTCATTTAAAATCGGAAGTTGATTAAAAGAGCAAGTAGAAATATAAGACGGATTCTGGCTCAACGGGTACCATAGACACGGGTTCTGGCTTAATTGATCGTATGCCAGAATCCGCCTTATATTATTTCTACTAGAACAAAGTTTATTTTAAATTTTGGTGATCAACTTTAAAGGCTGAACGAACTTCACTCGTGAAGTGCGAGAATTTTTCTTCGGTAAATGTCGTTGTCTCCTATCGGAAGTTGAATACCATTAACGATCTCATCATCATCAGTTGGCGCTATAACCCTTCGTAAGCCCTGGCCTGCCTCAAAATATTCTTCCATCCTTCCTTGTCGAGTATATGTCTTTTCCATCCCGTTAGACCAATCTCCCTTAAGTCGTCCTGCATATCGTCCAGATATCTAAGTTTAGGTCGCCCCCTTCTTCTTCCGACCGGCCTATTTAGCATGTTTATTTTAGTAGGATCACTTTCATCCATATCCGCATAAACGTGGCTCATCCATCTAAGGCGGTTTATGGTGATGGTTTTCAGGATATCTGCATCTCCAAAAAGTTTATAGAGTTCGAAATTATATCGTTAACTCCTCCATGTATGGTCCTCAATACTACGATATTCTATTGAAGTAAATTCTTTATGCATGTGCTTTTACAGAATTTTTAATAATAATATTGATATTATAATAAAATATGTGTAAACTAGATGTTAAAAATTATAAGAAATGATTTACAGTTTTAAACAACAATATCTACACTGCTTAAACATTAGGATCTTTTAAAATTTCAACAATTTTCTTTCTACTAACTAAAACTTTGATAAGAAATGAGAGTTTTGATTTTTGATGTTTTCTTTCTGAAGGTGATGAAAGTAAGTAGTAATATTTTCCAATGATTAATATTCTAATAATACCTAGTAATCAGTTGCATGAATATGGTCCTTGGTTGTTTAACCTAACTAATTTATCGACTATTGATATTTCTGAATTTATGGAAATGTTGGTAAATGATTGTTTTCGGTAAATTTTTTTATGAGAATTTATGTCATTTTTTAATATAAAAAGAATATTTACAATACCTTTCTGTAAAACAATTAATCGTCTTCTAAAAAATATTTCCCCTAGTTTAATTCTCTGTTTTTTTCTAAGAAAAAGCTGATATCTTTATTCGTGTGATCAGACTAACTATAAATTTAAAATCTTTAAGGTTTGCATAGGGGATTTCTCATGATGATCATATGTTATTGCCGTAATAAATTCTATTAGTCACATAAATTTTAAAATTATGCTTAATTTATTGACTTGAACAGATGTGCCCTAAACGCGTGATATGGATGTGCGTGATAAAGCTGTTATACAGCCATTTCTAGTAGGAAGACCTGCATTCCTAAAACTTGGCATGATCGTCTAAGAAGATCCATCTCAAGACCTTTTATTATCTATTTCCCCCTCTTTGACATAATTCAACTTTTTGCACCATATATAACGATTGGTAACCCATGATAAAAAATGGTTTCTAGTGTAAATATAATTTCTATATACAAAGTTTTGTATTCATCTTGTTTTTCCAATTCTTCTTTTATATATTTTCCGTACTCGTACTGACATTCATCATTAAGCTTCCAAGATACTTTATCTCCTACAGCTTTTTATTTTGTTTTATCAGCTTCTAATATTAAGTCTGATTCATTTTGTTTCGGTCGTAAATATTTGGTTTTTGAGAGCCCATTTCAAATATTTTTCCAGTAATTGCCTCGATATATATCCCATGTCGTTTTTATAACTACTAGCAGCTACTGTCATCTGCGAGTAAAATTGTTTAGAAGCAATCCTCTTTTGGATTCCAAGTTTTTACTGATTCTTGAACATTAATTGTGAACAGTTTAGTAGCCCTTAATAAAGCCATTGTCAAATTAAACGAACTTGAGATACTCCTGCCAATTTTAACACATGTCTTCGTCTTGTTTTAAGGTTATATATTGCTCTTGCGTTAATATGATCTATATTTGCTTACCTCCTCCACTCAGGTGGGGCCTACCCACCTCAAATAACTTGTTTAGTGCAACACTACTCTAAGCCTTTTGAAGATCTAAAAATACACGGTAGAGACACGATTAAGACAGATCGGTTCTAAATTATTCAATTCCTTCCATGTTTATTCTATTCTTATATCATCGATCTAATTCTTCACATTTCTCCTCCCATACTTGTTTTTTTTTTGTATTTCGATTCCAGTTTTAATACCTTATGAAGAATTTTCCAATTAAAAAAACATGTTTTTCTGATTGCTGGATTTTTATGCAAAAAACTGTTGATTAAAAAGTTATTCGCAAAAGAATGAAGGCTGTCACGATCTTTATTTTGTAACGGTACACCAGTTTCCGTAGTCTTGAATAGTTTATGAGCAGTAGTCTCGAATATTTATTCCTGACTGTGACTGTGGCAGGGATTGCAGAAGAAGAAAGAAAGGAAGGAAGGAAGTGGGAACGGTCAGTTACTGAAAGTCAGTTAGAACACCTTGCCGCATGGATCTTTATAGTTTCTTCACAATCGCCGACAAAACGTCAAAAAGAAATAATTCCAAATATTAACCCAGTATTTCTTCTATATTTCTAACGAGATAACATCTTACATCTCGCAATCACAAATAAAAATTTGATAATTATTACTTACAGAATCTTATGTTTATGTGTATGCTTATTCAACATTAAAAAAGCAATTAGTTATTGTCATCTTCTATGTAAACAACTAACTGAATGCATTTTTTGACATTATTTTAGATTCGTGTGGCTAAATCATTGTCATCTTTTCAATAATTGTGATAGTTGTTTTTCCTTATACTTATAATTATTTCTGGGTCATATCGCAATCATATTTAGCACCTTTTCCCAAAGAAATTAATTTTCTTGATCTATTCTGGTATAGTACTGGAGTAGTAGCTAAGTTCCCGTACCCTACAATGAAAAATACATTTTAGACTTTTTTATATACCACCAATGAAACACAATTTTTATGTGTCTTTACTTTTGCATGAATACTTTAAAGCATCTAAGATTTTGTTTGCGTTAATTTCCACTAACCATATTTAAAAATTGCAAGTGGTCTTAACGGTTTGTTATACTAAAAAGTAACTCATCTTTTTTTAACATATTTGCAATACACTTATCATATTTAAACAAATAAAATTCAACCTTTATTAAAAAAAAACAGTTAAAATACGTTTTAACTTAAACTTTGACATATTTCTTGTTTGACAAACAAATAAGAACTTAAATTTATTGATGCATATAGAAATCCAATAATTATTATCTCAACTGATAGTTTTTTAAGTTGTAATACAGACTCAATTTGTTTAAAAAATTAAGTTGGTATTAGCACCAAGGTAAAATGTTAAGTATGATACATTTGATGTTTGCTATAAATATTAAAGTTGGTTGTGTGCAATTACTCATTACTGCAAATTATCCGAATCTTAAATGGACTGGGCGAACACGTAGCAGTTTTCGGTCAATGAGATTGCGACAAAAATAAAAAAAATTGTGTTTAATTAATAATCAGTATTGTCGCCTATGACTTCAATTCAAGAACGAATCCGACGAATCCTTAATTGAAAGTATTCAATTAAGTTATTAATTTCTTCCTGTAGCAGATTTTGTATTGCCAGGAAAAAGTTGACGAGTTCTAATCTTTTTTTTAATCATATCCCATTATCCCATAAGTGCTATATGTGAATAAAGTCCGGTGAGCAAGAGGGTCATTGTAAAACAGTCATACATTTCATTTCTAAAATTGGCAACTCTGCTCACATGTGAAGGTGCGTTGTCATGCATAAATAAAAAACCATCAACCAAAGAAACTCTCCAGAGCCTTAAAATTGTTTTCATCACTAATTCCACTAAATCTTTGGCTTGTTTAGGTGTAGTCTCTCTTATGCGATTGTCAAATGATAACTTTATACTACAAGCGATCTGTCTTATACGTTCGACGCAGGGAATCGCATGCGTCTGCTGCATCGACTACATAATATGATAGCAGTGCTCTGCAGCGACTGCATGCGTCCAATTCACAAAACACTAAAAAATTGGGCGTTTTCAAGTTATCGATACGTATTCTGTGAGAAGGTTTGTTTTTGTTTATAGTATAAAACTTTGAATTTATATTTTTATAAGCTCTTTGTAAGCTTGCATTTTTTTTTATTTTATAAATGCAAGCTTACAACGATGCTAGACTCAGAGCTAATTTTTGAGAGGCTAGAGCTTTACAGTGCAGCACATAATGATTAAAGAAATGTAAATAAGAGGAATAATGTGAAGGAAATAATAGCAACCAGCTTTGAAGACAACAAAACTGCTATTTACATAAATTATACACATATAAATTTTTATTGAGCTTTACAAAAATAAAAATACTAAGTATAAAATATTGTGGGTCATAAATGAACTATTGTAGATCTTTAACTTTCCTCACATAAATCTCATGAGTTTTATTGTTTTTGAAATTATTTAGCATCATTTTTTAAATGCTCTTCTTCTATTCTTGCTGTTTTAATATATGAAAATAAACCTATTTCTGATTAAGCTCCATTATTATAGAATTTCCTCAGTTCAGTTCAGTATCAGCTGCTCTATAACATGCTTCTAAACGCACAAGAGAGACTACTCAACCAATGCGTTAATCGCTTGCGACTGCTGCTTGCATTAAACGCAAGCGTCATAAGAGAAACTGCGCCTTTAAAGGAACTAAAGCAGTTTTTGACTTCATCATAATCTCATCCCAAAATATTACTGTTATTCCTTTGAATTTGAATACGGACTATAGTTTGAGCCTAGTTTGTCTTCCACGACCTCTCGAAACTCAAATTCGACGGTCCTCTAATAGCAGAACAATTCTGGATTTGTTGCAATTTTGCAGTGTCTTATGTTGCTGAATTGTCTTCTGCTAAAAAACTATCAACTGCGAAATCGTTATCTGATTGTTTCGAACAAAACCTGTAGCTTGTAGAAGGCGTCTTTGGTGCTTTGGGTTAGATACTGTGAGATTTCTTCTGGCTATTTGAGATAAAAAGCAGTCTTGCCCTTCGGTGGTCAATCATTTACAACTTAACCTTGAAGTATTTTTTAGTTTCCTAACTTTAAATGTCTTGTATACGTTTTTGAAATAGTTCCTTAAGTTACTTTTACTTTTAATCTCCCATAAACCATTTTTAATAAATTAGTTATAATGAACTTAATAGGTATTTGAAACTTTATTAGATTAAAAACTCTCATTGTAGTCATATTTAATTTTTTCACTCTTAACTATCAGCTTGACATTTTTGAGATTTCTAGATTTAATATTATAGGGAATGCTCACTATTACTACTGTTTTCTGTTTAAAAATGTATATAAAGGTTGTGTTTTAACTAAATCATTCGACAGTAAAAGTAGATACTATTGTGATACCTACCTAATGTAGATTTGTCGTAGAAAAGTATAGTAGATATAACCATTCATTGCAGGTTAAGACAAAGTTTTCTTTTATTTTTAGGATGTAGACAAAAGAAAATTTTATTTACTGTGTTAGACACACTAAAATGCTAACTGATTTTTTTTTAATTACTATGGAATAAGAATTAAGCATAATTGGAAAATTGGAACTATGTTATTTAAAGTTTTGTAGACAATGTTTAATTTTTAAAATCTGTACTTTGAAAACAACTTTCGATCGAAAAGCCGAAACTTCAAATAAAGTACATACTTAGTTCCAATTTTATTATTGTGTTTAATTCCCATTCTGCCGTATGTAATTACAAAAATAAAATGCCACAAAAAAAATAGCTTTAGAACAAAACTGATTTTTCGATAGTAATATTATAGTCACGCAAAATTTAGGTTTTTTGGAATTAGCTAAATGTAGAGTTTAAATTGTCAGATCTACACACTTCAAAAGTATACAGGGTAAGTCACCGTTGGCGCGACAATCTATTGTGACTAAACCATAAACATTTTAAAAATCTTGTCTATCTAGTGATATGTTGGTTAATGAACAGTATATTTTAAAATTATTTTGAAATATACACGGTGGCTCAAAAATGTATGACGTATAAAACTTATATTTTTTCTTGCAGAATGCTCTACATTTACTGCATTGTGAGATTGCTCGTTAATTTAAATGAACTTTTTAATACAATTCCTATATGTAACTATTGTTGTTCCTGAGATATTTTGATTTTTCTCAAATTGCAAGGTCTAAAGAATTAATTCATAATTTCGAAATCAATAAGTTTAGCAAAATCAAATTTTAGTTGTATCAACAAAAGAAAATATTAATGTATTTATAGTTCGATACAGATCTAGAAGTCATTTACAATGGTCACTTATTCCAGTACACATTTAAATGCTAATGTCGTGCTCTATTTAATCGAATACCTAGTATTTTTTTCTCCTATCACTTAAACCAATTGGACTCCGTTTTAAAAAAGGTCTGCTATAACTAAATTTTGTAGTTTTGGAATTATGTGCAATTATTTAAAATATTAAATTATTTTTTCTGCTGTTGCACTTTTTTCCCTGGAAGCCGGCAGTTCTACACTACGGTACTAATATAAATTGGCTTATTGTACATATTACATTAATTATTATATAAGCCTCATAACTTCAGCAGACCTACTTTATTCCAGACATCGTCAATACCCTAAGGAACTTTTATTTGCTATACCTAATACGAAAGTGTCAGAAAAGGTTGTGAACAAAATTGATGGTGGTAATCTAAAAATGCATTTCCAAAGTACATAGAAAATGAAAAATTTGCAACTCGGAAAATATCGACAGGAATGAGATCAATTTTGTTATTCCAGGATTTTTGAGGTCGCTGAACACGAATATGATAACGATAATGTTTTTTAACAATGAAGGTTTTTAAGAACGCTAAACACAAATATTATGACGACGATGGACCTCGAGCTAGCTGGTGCCTAGGGTGGACCTCATCTCCTGGAATTTTATATCATTTTCATTTAGAATCAATCAAAAGTCATTACTCGATGTGTTTTTGGGGTTGCTGAACACAAATAATATGACGGGATTGTCTTCAAGGTATCTCGTGCACAGAGTGGACCTCGTCTTTTCTCATGTTGATTCTATTCTAAATCAGTCGACAGTCATTACTCGGGGGTTTTCGAGGTCGCTGAACATGAATATTTCATTGATAAATGACCTTAGAATACCTCATGCAACTTTATATAAAACTTTACTAAAAAAATTATCCAAAACATTATTTTTAATTTTTCGCTTTAGCAGTTGATGGCACTGATGGGCCCGGTGATACATATTATAATCTGTTCTGTAGCAGCACCCGCCTTTTACTTTCACATGTGCTCTTATACTTTATCTCTTACACGTAAAAGTACACAGATGTCCTACAAGTTACATAGTCAACGTGTGTTTTTTTCTCCTAGCTCTATCTATTTCAAATTATTATGTAAATCAACATTTTTTATATAAGAATGTGGATTAGAAAGAATGGCTTGGAAATAATGGATTAGAAAGATGAGGAAGAATTAAATTTAAATGGTACAATCATCTTTTTTACTTTTCGTATTTATATTCAAGAAATTATATTCTAACTCATATTTAACAACCTTTCATAAAAATTTTAAATAACAAATTAACATAAAACTTCAGAAGACGACGTTCACCCTGAGCACCACCAGATACCTTGAAGAACATCGCCGTCGTATTATTCGTGTTCAGAAACCCCAGAAATCACCGAGTAATGACTTTTGACTGATTTCGAATGAAAATAACATAAAACTTAAAAGACGAGGTCCACCCTGTAAAGTGAGTAGCTCAAAGATCATCGTCGTTATCTCATTCGTATTCAGTGACCTCGAAAATCCCTGAGTATCAATATTAAATTCATTCCTATCGATATTTTCCGAGTTGCAATTTTTTAATTTTCTATTCACTTTGGAAATACTTTTTTCTTATGCACAAAATGAAATTTTTATTTTAGCCCCATGTAAAATATACATGTAATAAATAGTATATTTTAAATCATTTAAGGTAACTCCAAAACTAGAAAATCTAGGTACGGTAGACCAGTTTAATTTTTGAAAAGAAATTAAATTTACTACGAGATGGGAGAAAAAAATACAGGACAACTTTATCATAAGCACTATATGAGCTTTTGATGTCTACATACTAAATACCTGGCTATGAAAACAAGAAAAGAATTCTTGATAAATATATTTACAACTCAAATTATATTTGACTAAATTAATTGGTTCTCTAGATTGTGCGATTTACGAAAAATCAAAATATCTCGGGAATGGCAATACCTAGATATTGAAAATGTTTAATAATAAAGTTCATTCAACTTTTGAACAGCAATTAAAAATTCAATAAAATATAGGCAATTTCGTTCAAAAACAAGCTTAAAACGCCACACTTTGTGAGCCATCATGTATATTTTAAAACCGTTTTAAACTATACTCTTGATTAATCCACATAACAGTAAATTGATATATTTATAATTTTTACAATTTGGGCGTAATTAGATATCCGCGTTAACGAAGGGTCACCCTGTATTCTAAAATATTTTCCCGTAAGCTTTAGAAAGAGGTGCCGAAAAAGTTTATTGTTTTTTAAATTGAGTACTTACCATGTTTTATTTAAAATTTATGAAGGGCAGTTATTATTTTCTTATTTTTGAATTGTTTACTACATATTGATATATTATTTTCTGGGTTTGTATGACGTGGTCTGGAATTATTTATTTCTTTTCCGCCGTTTAACCTGTAAATACGCCAAAAATAATCAAAAAAATAATCACAAGGAATACCACAATTGCCGTGACATCGCTCTCATTATAAAAGAGAAATTATAAAAACCTTGCACGTAAGCACAGATGGAACAGAAGAACCAGAAATTAAAAAAAATAATAATCAAGGGAAACAGAGTACACTTTTCACTCGCCCATGTGTTCCGCTCCAAAAACACATACTGGAGATCGAAACTAGGGTCTACAAATCTATTATCAGACCAATAGTATGTAACGGATGCAAGACATGGGTGATGACAGAAAACACAAAAAGAAAGCTGGAAGTATTTGAAAGAAGAAAGATCGATTTGGGCTGTAGCGCCATTGGGGAGAGAGTTATAAAAACCTTAAGGGATCGTGCTACCTTAGTATGTATGGTAGCCAGTGGGTAACAATATAACTACCCCCGGAAGTTGGGAGCCAATGTAGAATAATAAAACTCACAACTTAATTTGGAAGCCAATTGTTAGGCCACGTTTTGCTCAATCTCTCAGGTGTGAGAACGTCTTATCTTAGAAGTAAAGATGGAAAATGAGTTTGGCTGTGACAAATAAACAAAGATATTAACTAATCATATTTATTGTACATAAATAAATATAACAATTGAAATTTTAATAAAATTAAACAAAACAAATCTTGCCTATAAGCTTTACAAATATAAAATGATACTTATGGCATTACTGGATAACTTGTTGACTTCAAATGATTGCAGAATGTAGTGGTCAAGTGCTGATGTTGGCTTCACAGGATAGCAGAACGTAGATGCCGGAATCGAGCCCATTGTATTTCTTAACACCTATTATGTTCTGCATATCTGCTGCAATTGTCATCCCATATGTGTGGTGCACCAAAAGGCTCTTATAAAGTTCCACCCAACAAAGGGAAACAGGAAAAATTGATTTGCCTAAAAAAATCCAAGAAAAGATTTGTAAAATCTGCAAAATTTGCAAAAAGTATGCCTTTTATAGATAAACGATATTTATAAAAAATATAGGACTAAAGAATTGTTACAATGATAATGACCAGATAAGTGACATGACAGAGCACAGTTGCCAAGTAACAGATCAATTGTCTATTGAAGTGTGTCATAGAAATCTGTGACATAGCACAGACTGGAGTCAAATACAAGAATTATAACTGAAATAAATCAAGATTGAAAATAGAAAATAAAGATTAAATAGGATATTTAGTTGATTGAAGAGTTGAATAAAAAATTGGACGCTAACTATTTTTAGAATGACATGTATAAAAAAAGTTTTGGCAACTTTGAACCCTGGGGGATAAAGGGATGGAATTCGAAAACATGGAGTTGATTCCAGTTTACTCCATTTAGCCTCTTCTACTCAAATCCGATTCTCACCTTCACGCTGGTTTCCCGTGCAAACCGAGTAACCCAACTGGAGATCCGGTATCCAACCTGGGTGGAATGTTGGGTCGGGAACTGACGAGAGCGGGTGAAATGGCCCTCCGAAAAGGGGGTTTGGCGTTGGGTTAACTACCCAACCCTGTAAAAAACATTTTGTTATAAAAGCTACAAAGAAAGAAACCGGACTATCTAACCTACTACGAACTCATAAAATAAATAAGGATAATGATTTAAAAATTTGCACGTGGAACGTAAGAAGCCTTTATCAGCCTGGAGCCACGGCTCTGCTCTTACAAGAAATGAATAAAGCCAAAGCAGATATCATTGCTTTACAGGAAATGAGGTGAGTAGCTCAGGCATTCTGAAAAAAATAACTGCAATACTTACTACCGTGGACATCCTACCCGACATAAATTTGGTACCGGATTTATTGTAAGCAATAAGATCAAACATAGTGTAATCGATTTCAAAGCTATTGATCATACGGTATGTCGAATAAGACTTAAAGGGAAGTTCGCTGATATTAGCATTATTAGCATCCATGCTCCAACGGAAGAAATAGAGGATGATGAAAAAGACATGTTCTATGAGGCACTAGACCGAGAGTACGATGAGTGCCCAAAAAATGGCATTAAAATAATAGCAGGAGACCTTAATGCCAAAGTCGAAAGAGAGAATATATTTTCGCCCACCATCGGAAAAGAGAGCCTACAAGTAGACTCTAATGATAACGGACTCAGAATCATAAACTTTGCGATATCTAAGAACATGATAATAGCTGGGACACGATTTCTCCATAAAGATATACATAACGGAACTTGGAAATATCCTGATAATGAAACAATTAACCAAATAGATCATTTAATCATCGATGCAAGACACTGCTCTAACTTATTAGATGTTAGGTCTTTTAGAGGAGCAAACATAGATACTGATCACTATTTAGTTAAAGCACGATTTAAAGAGAGAATATTCAATTTCAAAAAAGAGATCGGGAGAAGGAGAGAAAAAATCGACATTAATAAACTAAAAGATCCCGACATTGCAAATGTATACAGACAGCAAATAGATGCTCAATATATACAAGACATTAATAAGACCGATTTGGATATGTGGGGCTGAAACGTGAACCTTATATTAAAATGATGAAAGACTTCTTGGTATTTTTGAGAGAAAAATTCTTAGAAAGATTTTTGGGATCGTAAATGAAAATGAGCTATGGCGTCGTAGATACAACTTTGAAGTATATCAGTTATACATTGATCCAGATATTGTGAAAGTGGTTAAAGTGCAGAGACTTTAGATGGGCTGGACGCGTTGCTAGGATGTCAGATCACGAATATTTTTTGTAGACAGGGTGTTTCTTTGGTAACGTAACATACGTAACTGGAAAAAGGGGACACTTGGCATCAATAATAAAGATACTGGGTTTACCAACTTCTTATTTGTTTCCTAACTTTTTAACAACACCGTATAATTTCTTTGTATTTGACACGCGAATATTCTTGATGGTGACCAATCGATTAATTTACGCACATTAATTTTTTTGGATTCTGCTTTTGAAAAGAAGATGAAAAACTAAATTTAGTGGTATACTTTGAATTTTCGACAAAATGTTTTTTAAGGTGATTGTTATTTGTTTTAAATAATCTACTACTGTCAAAAATACTAAATGTTCTTCCATTTTTATCACAGTGAATAATTTATTTGTGTTTTCATACATTATTTCTGTATTAAGAACTAATAATATGCCTTACCAATTCAGCAACGAATAATTTGTGGATATGGTATGTGTGAGTTTTTGTGACAGTAACGGCAGAGCTTCTAAAACAGATTATGAAACGCGGTTTGCTCAACGAAGAATACCATGTTATTGAACTTCTGGAAAGGTATATTATCTTCTCCTGCACTGCACTCTTCTCCTTTAAAATGCATTTTTATTTTTGTCGATGTCGATGGGACACTCTCATCAAAAGATCGAATTTTTACCGTCGAGTTGATACAAATTTTATTTAAAATTGATTACCTACGCGCGCTTAACTGACATTCAAAATGGTTCATTCTACACAAAAAGTGCTAATAAACATTTTTGTTTTTCAAAATTATCTCATCTACATTTTTTATTTGAAACACGTTTTTTGTACGTACGCCGTACAGTACACATTTTTGCTAAAATGATTTTTTTCTTCCCCCTACCCCCTACTAGGAGGTGTTTTAGGGGGAACCCAGGAGGTAAAAGAGGTAAACATTTATGCATCTTTTTTGGGGTCTCAAAATTAACATTCTCAGCATAATTCAGTTTGTTCGTATGATTTTTAAAGGTCAAATCTCTGACGACTGGACTATTTAGATTTTCTATTTTTAATATTAGAATCGTAGTCCTAGTGTAGTGTAATCGTAATAAAAAATTATTATCATGTACAAAATAAAATTTTATAATAATCATATCGGTAAATTATTTAAAATAGGATGAGTAAACAAATAAAAAAACTTTAGGAGCGTTTTCTTAATTGTAGAAGTTAATAATACAAGTTAAAAGTTAGGGTTAAAAACAAATTATCTATCATAATGAAAAAATATTATTGTTTATGGAATAACATATTGAAATTATGTTTTTAGTAATATCAAGAAATGTTATCGCTCAGAAGGAAGTACCCGACACTGATAAGAAGCGCCAGTGGTGATTTTGGTACCGTCAGCAAGTCTGTGGAAAATTCCTGACGGATAAGAGCTCAAGTTCCTAAATAGTCGTTTGTTTCAAAAAAACAAATCCCAACGAAGTTTTATCATTACTTTTGCCAGATAACTTTTTGTAAATTAATGCTTTTTAATGCTTTACATTATTGTTTAGACATGTTAATTATTATTGTTTTCTCTTGTATTTATTTTTAAATATATTCTCAAATAATTGTGATTTT
The DNA here is from genome assembly GCF_040954645.1 of Diabrotica undecimpunctata. Lineage (NCBI taxonomy): Eukaryota > Metazoa > Arthropoda > Insecta > Coleoptera > Chrysomelidae > Diabrotica > Diabrotica undecimpunctata. Next base: position 129,160,485 of record NC_092804.1, on the reverse strand, counting down.
AAACTGCTTTTTGGTTTTGTGATTTTTATACAATAAACTTTTATTAATAATTAGTATTGTTATTTTTCTGAGTAGCTTCAAGAATGTATTTCAATAACACTTTTATGTATAAAGGAAATATCTTTTACGCAATACTAACAACAATAAGAAACTCGCAACAGGGCAGTCCTTGTTGATGATAGAAATGTCATTTAGTCCTCAAATCCCAGAAAACGTTTTTTGGCCATAATAAGTAAGTACTTAACCCTTTTTTGCCCAAATTAAGATTAAAAAAAAAATTTTACATGTATCGATTTAATAAGATAGCTCAAGCATAATTTTTTTTTTTATTTTTCTGCTACAAGGACTCTTTTCCCAGAGATGGGACTTACAAGTCCCTTCAGGAATTAGGACAGGAGATAGCAATTTCTGTTGCTATAAGAAAAATGCTAAGAATCAAAGCTTTTATTATTTTTTATAAATGATTACTCTTCACGAAATAGAAAGGCAGTGGTACATCGCAAAACAGTTTTTATTTGAATTACAACACAAATAGGCACCACAAAATGAACACTTTGATTGAGGTCTAGACTTTATTGCAAGTGAGCTGCAATATTCACATCTTCCCGTATTGGTGGTAAAAACAGGCCAGTGTTTTCCCAAATTTCCCAATCTGACGTCATCCAACGCGCTGTAATTCTACTTCCTCCCTTTGTTAGGTGTAGATGACTCCAAACTTCGGGAGACTCGCTTCTTTGCTTCAGTGGCGTATATTAAAAGTCCCATAGCAACCGATCTTCTTGCCTCCAGCTGGCTGATTTTTTCGAATAATTCATTGTATATAATATATGAATTGACAAAGGCAATCTCCAACATGCCCCAGAATAAACGGTGCCACCATTTACGTGATTTTCTATCTACACAGTATGAACTACGTAGTTGGTCGGTAAGATCATCGCCGCCTATATTTTTGTTGTAGTCTTCCACAACGCTGGAGCATGGTAAGTTTAAACTCGAACATTCTCTTTGTTTTCTGGAAACATGTTTTACTTCTAACCCATGAAAGTGAGTTGCAATGTTAACTGCTCTGTTATCCATCCATATAAAATAACCAATGTTAGTATTAGAATAGCTATAATCAAAATCTTCGCGTTGCAATTCCTTTACTTTTAAATTTCGAGGTAAGTCCTTCCCGTTCTTACGAATTGTACCACATGCTAATGTATTTTCTAGTTTTAGTCTTTCGAGTAATTTTACGCTCGTAAAGAAATTACCAAAATAAATAATTCTTTCTTGATTCCATCTTGGTTGATGATAGGACTACTCTTTCTCCTAAACCATAGTTCTCGAATTCGATCTGCAATTTTTCGTTTTTGCCTTGATATAAGTCAAACTGTAACATAAAATCATTTTGGTCTGCAATAGACCATAATTTGTAGCCCCTTTTGATGGGCTTTTTCGGATTATATTGTTTCAAGCTACTTCGTCCTTTAAAAATGATCATACTTTCATCCACAATAAGTTTTCTTGTGCCATGATAACATGTAGTAAATTGTCTGTTAAGAGTATCTATCATCGGTCGAATTTTAAGTGCCTTATCTTTATTGTCGTTGGAAATTTGTTGGTTAACGTTGACATGTAGATTTGCTAATATCATCTCGAAACGATTCCTTGACATGGTTTTCGAAACAAGAGGCACATGTAAGTCTTGTGAAATATTCCAGTACATTTTCCACGAGGGAAGTTGATGGTACCCCATTAGAAAGTTCAGCCCGATAAAGGACAGTGATTCACCTTCCTTTATATTCAGTATCTTGTTGTTCTGCAATGCATACAATTTACTTTGATAGGTAATCTTCTCCACAATATCTCCGAGCAGTCTAACAAAAACATATGTAGGTGTTGTGCATCCTGCGAACTCTGGACTCACTGCTCCTTCTTCTAAGTCGTAAATTTGAAGTAACTAAGCGAGAGGTAAGTTTTGGAAATTAGAAATTATGCTGGGGATGCGTTGAATGAACTAGCACAATGACCGCTAAAGTTGTTTACAACAGTACGACTAGATCAGCAGTTCTGAAGTTAATTCAGAAGAGGTGCTATAAGAGATGCTTTATAGACAAGGATGCGTTTGTCACCTGACTTAAGTATTCAATATTTATGATGAACATGCTATGAGTATCGAGGATGACTTTAAAGGGATGGGTTTAAAAGACTGTAAATTAATTAAAATAAGTATTAGATGTCTATAAATAAATTAAAATAAACATTAATACTATATTATAATAAATTATATAATTATAGTTCAGCATGTTAACATTTGTTGCTTTATTTTAAGCAGTTCTAACTATTCATTGACAATGACAAACCATAAATCAGTGGCTGCCCGTGAGGTAGTACCATAGAGCCATGGCCCTACCTTGCTAACTATGCAGAAACATATTTTTTTATCTTTAAAACATCTTAATCCCTGTTAATTATTTTGTGTGTATTTCTTTTTATCTCCGTAAATTATATGAAATCTGACAACTGTGTGCGCAATACAATTCTCACAACCGATGCTAGCAACCCACTGTGGACCGAATAATCTGCTGATACCAATATCATAGTGGCTCTTATGAAAAGAGAAAGATTTTACGAGTATCCTATGTGAGTGACAAAGATAGAGCTGTATTATATATTTAGCAATACGTTTAAATGTGACTACTCGAGCCAGGCACGAGATCTCGAGATGAAAGTTTTAGTAGATCTATTTCGATTTATTTACGCCTTCGCTCGTTGCTATTGTGTTTATTATCTAAAATAATATTTTGATTATTTCGTAAGTTTAATTTATTCATTGACGATGAATCAAATTAATATAAAACTCTTTTGGTAGTTTTTCGTTAGAAAAAAAATTACAAACTAAAGAACTCGGTCGGCCTTTACCCGATTTAAAAATTGAAAAACAAAGTGGAAGTGGACAAAAACTTCGCTGTCGCAAGTTTAATAAAACTATTTACGATAAAAATAGCTGGTTGTGTGATTACGAACAAACTTATAAACTGTCTTGTTTTGTATGCGTTTTGTTTGGAGGTGATGAAACTTGGTCAAACAAAGGCACCGATAATCTTGTTCATATATGGGAGAAAATGAAATCCCGTGAAAAATCTAAAGTGCACATGAATTGTATTTTGGTTATTTATTTTTATTAAAATAATGCCTTACGTTGAAATTATTTTTCATCAATTGCAAAAAGTATGCACTGATTCTGCGGCTTAAAACGGCTGACTTTAGATCTTGGAGTACTCATTGATGCCGATATGTGGGTATCACAAATACCAAGAAACGTCTCAAAGTATAGAACAACTAACACATAGTCAGCAAATCCTATCTCAGAATGAGAAGGGTGAGGGCGAGTCTCCAGCGCCCAAAAACTGGGGCCACTCGGCTAAGGGTAGAAGGCCCCTACAGAAATCTTCCCGGTCCACCAGGATTGGAGGTTGTGGCGATAGGCCTACTCCCCATCACACGGAAAAAAAACTGTATTGCAAAAAATCCTAGAAAGAAAACGCCGGACGGTCTTAACGGAAAACGACCCAGCTTACGAAAAAGGTTAATGAGTTTTGGAACATGGAATGTGCAAGGTATTCGGACTAAGCTTGATGAGGTGTTGAAAGAAATTAAGAGATTTCAATTAGATATAACAGTCCTTACAGAAACAAAAAAGAAAGGAAAAGGGACAGACGAGTTTAAAGATTTTGTTCATTTCTATAGTGGAGTAGGAAAAGACAGAAGAGCAGCAGCAGGTGTAAGTATATTGATAAAGAAAAGGCTGTCACGAAATAATAAGAATTGGGAACAAATAAACGAAAGGCTAATAAAAGTTGAGATGAAGCTAAAAGGACGTGACATAGTGGTAGTGGGCGCATATGCACCTTCTGAAGATGAAAAGGACGAGGTAAAGGATAAATTTTACGACGAATTGACGGACCTGGTAGAGAGTATTGGAACTAGGAAGGAAGTAATTCTACGAGGTGACTTAAATGCTAGAACCGGAAGAAAAGTAAATAGCGAAGTGGTCGGTCCATCTGGAGAAGAAAAAATAAATAAAGACGGTGAGAGATTAATAAGTTTCTGCGATCATATGAATTTAAAGATAATGAATGGATATTATCAGCACAAGGATATTCATAAATTCACGTGGATTCAGCCAACGAGGAATTTGAAATCAATAATCGATTACTGTATATGCAAAGAAAACTCCACAATAAAGGTTATTAACGTTAGAGTCCATCGAGGAGCACAATGTGGATCTGATCACCATTTGCTTAAAGCGTCACTACTATTTACATTTAAAGGAAGCCAACGACAAAATGAAAACGAAAGTTCAATGATACTGCAAGACATTTCAACAAAGAGATATAATCTACAAGGTTTTGAAAATGAGTCTACCCAGTTTCTGTATCGAATGAGGTTGAATCTGAAATTGCACGATGTTTGTTACTCCTCACCAATTAATACGTACAACGAAATTATGAAAGCTCTTGACGAAGCTGCAATGGAAGCTATTGGAGAAGTGGATAGCATAAAAAATAGAAATGAATGGTGGAATAAAGAAATAGAAGATCTTGTGGGGAAGAAGAAGAATATGTATAACAAATGGCTAGCAACAAAGGACCCTTACTATCGACAACAGTACAACAGCTTAAACAAAGAAGTAAAAAAAGAGGTAAATAAAGCCAAAAATGAGAATTGGAATAAAGCCTGCCATAACGTAGAAAATTTTATGCGTACAGCAAGAAGTAAAGAAGCCTGGAAAACAATTAGAGGTAGTAGAACAGATAGAAAAGAATGAAGTAGGTTAACTCTAATAGCCCCAGAATTATGGGTCGAATATTATGAACAAATGCTGACAGAAGATCGAACAGAATTTGAAGATATTGGCTACCAAAAATATGATATTTCCTACCGCGAAGAAACTGAAATAACACCAGAAGAAATTAAAAAACACGCCAACGCTATGAAAAATGGAAAGGCTCCAGGACCGGGGGGAGTACCCATTGAACTGATTAAATATGGCCCTGACAAACTATTTCAGCTATTGGCTTATACTTTTAATTTATTCTTGAGAGGAGAAGAGCTACCCCCAGAATGGAAAACTGCATATATCAGCAATCTATACAAAAATAAAGGCGACAGAAAAGATTGTAAGAACTACCGAGGGCTTAGTGTAACTAACTCAATCTGTAGAGTCTACGGAAAGATAATTAAAAGCCGAATTGAAGATTGCTGGGAAGACGCTAAAGATCAGAATGGCTTTCGTGCTGGTCGTTCTTGTATAGACAATGTGTTCTGCCTAAAACAAACAATAGAAAAGCGTTTGGAACATAATATGGAGACACACATGGTATTTATTGATCTTCAAAAAGCGTATGACAGTGTCCGATTAGCCAAGCTATGGCAGGTGCTAGAAGACAAGAATATTCCACCGATTTACATTAATGCTCTAAGGGAGTTGTACGATGATATGACGAGTGTAATAAAGATTTGACAAAAAGTGACAAAAAAGATAAAAGTGACCAAAGGACTTCGCCAAGGCTGCTGCATTGCACCTACACTCTTTAAGATTTATTTGGAGGGGGTTTTGGATATTTGGAAAAGAAAATGTGAACCTATGGGTGTTAAAATTGGAGACCATACACTGTACAGCTTGCATTTTGCTGATGACCAAGTAATCCTTAGACACATATATAAGGGGGTAAAGGAAAATGACATATGGCGCAGAAGATATAACTTTGAACTGTACACAGCATACAACGAACCCGAGATCATAACATCCATAAAGATCGGACGTCTGCGCTGGATGGGCCATGTTGAACGAATGTTGGAGACTGAAACACCAAAACATATTATGAGACAAACACCAGTAGGAAGAAGGTCAAAGGGAAGACCCAAACTTAGATACATGGAACAAGTGGAGCAAGATCTGAAAACACTTAAGATTACCAACTGGAAAAACAAAGCAAGGAACAGAACAGAATGGCGGAAAATCCTAGAACAAGCCAGGACCCAGAAAGGGTTGTCGAGCTACTGATGATGATGAAGTAATACTTGCAAAAGATCAAGATGATATCCACTACATGTTATGAAAAATAGATGAAGAATATACTAAGTGGGGCTTATCAATTAATCCATCAAAAACAGAGTACGTAGTAGTGGGAGGTGAAGGAAAGCACTTAGAACTAGGAAGCAAACAAATTCAAAATACTGATAGCTATAAATATCTCGGTGTAAACATTACGGACAATCGTCGGAATACAAAAGAAATAGCTACTAGAATTGGTCAAGGAAATTCAGCAATACGTCAACTGAATAGTATACTTTGGAATAACCACATCACCCGAAACACAAAAATTAGGATATACAAAAGTATCATAGAAAGCATTGCTGCATATGGTTCAGAGCTTTGGGTAATAAATAAAAATGACGCATCCAAAATAAAAGCAATGGAAATGAATTATTGGAGAAGATGTTGCCAACTCACTAGAAGAGATAGAGTAAGGAATACTGAAATCAGAGAGCGTATGGGCATAGACATTGACGTCCTGGAAACTATAGAATGCAAAAGGCTGAAATGGTATGGCCATGTAGAAAGGATGAATGATCAACGATGGCCAAAGAGAATATTACAGTGGATCCCCACCAACCGCAGGAAAAAGGCAAGACCAAGAAGATCATAGAGACAAGAAGTAAAAGGTGCAATGGAAGATAGGGGTCTACAAGTAGATGACTGGAACGATCGCAAGCGTTGGAAGCTAGGTTGCGAGAAACGGCGGCAGCTGTATTAAACTCGTTATATATATATATATATATATATATATATATATATATATATATATATATATATATATATATATATATATATATATATATATATATATATATATATATATATATATATATATATATATATATGCACTGATTCTGTTAAAGTAAAAAAAGATTTGGAGAATTTTGAAGCAGCAATTCAAGGTATAAGGGAGCAAATAGAGGTTATTATTGATAACATTCAAGAAGAAATAAACACGTCACGATAATGATAACAATGAACAATAACAAAATGGCCCGAATTGAAGAGGACAGGCCCAGCAGAAAACGGGAAGCCGCCTAAAGGTCGTGGCACATTATCATGCACGTTGCGTTTCCAGCCCGTAGCGTTTAGTTACCGAAAAATATAATTTAAATGGTTTTAGATATGAACAATTCACACTGTCAGGAACGTATCGTGTCAGACACCTAACGTTTCCGTTCAGTATATTCGAAAACAATATTTTACGGATGCGACCGCTACGAAACGAGTCGAAGCCTGTTGGTACGGATAATGTGAATTAGGAGATTTGATTTTCATATAGAGTAATCAAAAAAAAATTTTCGAGGCTATTTTGTCATTTATGCATGTGTTTTTATTGCTTTGTGATAATTAAACACGGAAGTGATAAAAAATTAGGACTTTTGCACGGAAGTGATACCTATTCTTTTTTTTTATTACTTTTTGGTTTGGTTACAGTTTAATAGTACAAGTTAAAATGGGTTTCGAAAAATTAATTGAACTCGTGCGCGGTGAATAAATTTTATATAAATACAATGATAAATGCTATTATGGTGCAAATAAAAAAGAAAATATTCCATCACCAAACTGAAACGTTCTATATATGAACATGTGAACGCACCGTCCGACCGCTTTATATTTGATGCATACAACATATCGTCGGCGTCATGTGAAAATTGTGTAAGGCCATTTTTTAAAAAAATCCGTATTTTAATGTCATCTTGTTAAACAGTTTAAACTGCATAATATTATAAAATTGTTTAGCTATTACTTACTAGATGCTAAACTAGAAGCAACGTGAATTTTGCGTAAGTCCGTACCGCACATTCTACACTGTGCACGTGGTGTAATAACGTGCATCTATAATTATTGCATTTTAAAAAGTTTAAAAGCAAGATTTTTAGTGAAATAGTAATTGTAATAGCTGTAAAATAGTTCAGGTAAGTAAGTTTAGAAAAAAAATGTCCATACTGGTGTGTGTGTTTTTTTTTTTAAATTCTCTTAAAATTAGGCATGGGCAATTTTCAGTTTTCCTTGCAAATGGAGTAATGCCAGTTTCATATTAAAATTTGCTTTGTTGGTTTCGTGCACGTGCTGTGATTTTAGACAAAAAAATAAAGGGACAACAGAACAAATTTCGAGTGTACGAATATATTTTGTTCCATGGTTGACATTTGCGGCTATATTCAGCTTGTACTTTTATTAATGTTATCCATCCATCCAGATGGAAATAAAACAAGAAACTAGTGAGGAAACTTGTAAAATAGAAATAGATAATGAAACTTGTACTGGTCCTTTGGATGCCTTCAAAATTGAAATTAAGGAAGAACGCAAGAAAGAAAGTGCATACGACGAATTTGATGATTACTTAGACAAGGAATTTCCTGTAAACTCTAAAGTAGAACACAATGGATATAAATTTACTCTACTTGAAAAAAAGCAAACAAAAAGTGAAAGTAAGTAGAAATAACATTGATTAATAGTATAAAGTGATAAAATAAGTATGTTGTGGAACTTTAACAGAGGTTAGAGAATAGATATACAAGTGTAGTAGATTTTAAATTTTGAGAGACTGAATATGCGGTGGTCCAGTGTATGTTATAATGAATATTTTGTCAAACAAAAAACAAATTTTATTTGCTATTTATCCCTTGCTGACTAAGTCAGGTCATATAATTTTGTTGTTATACCAAATATTGTTGCTGGATTGAGAGTTACCAGGTGTACTGATTTTTCAATAGATTTACTGAAATACTATATCCATCTGCTGAAAAATCTGTAATTGTAAAATCATGTTAAAAAATTTGTTACATTCAGTGCTCCAATATAAATTTTCAAAAAAATCCATTTCTCATTCATTATTATACACAAATATGATGCAACAACGCATCAATTCTCCAATGCACCAACAAGTGTTTCCACTTAAAGGACTCTCCTGTCTCCGATTTTAATTTATGGGGTTTGTTTTACACTATCTGATGAATTGGTGTTTTTTAATTTTTATGTTTAGTTAGAAATTATTTTGTTTCCAACATGTGCAGAGTGTGTGAGTTAAGTTGTAATATTTAGACTAGGTTTTGAGTTTAACTGAAGAATTAAATAATAATGAGGTAAGCAGTACTTTGTTTTTAATTTATTAGTTAAAAATATATTACTATTTTTGTTGAGAATAAGCCACAATTTTACTTTAAAATAAGTTTATTTTAAATTAAAATGATAAATATAAAATAAACTTATTTTAAAGTAACATTGTGGAGTATTCTCGAAAAAGTGGAACGGTAGGCGCTACTGTTTTAAATTTTTAAAATTTAAATAATATATTTAAAATGAAATAAAGTAATTTTAATATATACTTAATTATTTTTTATATTTTAAACAAATTCAATAAATTATTATGTTTGCTCCTTATGTTACCTGTTAACTTCTTGAAAAGGCATATGTTGTTTACTTAAGACAAATCTGTCAAATTCAGACCAAATATTAATAATAAATAAATATCATTTGATAGTAAATTTAATTATTATATAAACTAGACAATATGTTTAAAAATAATAATGATTGTGACGCTTTATAGTAAAAAAAATAATAAATTGCATTAAGATGCCTCAACAAAATAGCTTCAGAACAATATTTATTTTGTGGTTTACAATTTTTTTTTGTTTTTAGTTCGAGTGACGAGAGCTTTAAAGCTTCTAAAGGCGAGGGTAGCTAATATCAAAAAAAAATATATTGTCAAACATTTAAAAAATCATGGGTTGAAGATGAACAATTCAAAAATTGGATCAAACAGGGCAAACATGAATACTTCGCAATGTGCCGACTTTGCAACAAAGACATTTCAATTAAGCCAACAGGAAGAATTGCATAAGTGCATAATCAGGATAGTGCAATGCATGTTCAGCATTGCAAATCTACGAAACTGCAGAGTACATTAAAAGATATGGCAATTTTTAAAGGAGTCTCTAATCAACAGACTGCCATAAAAACATCAGATTTACATATAGCAGCTTTTATCACTGAGCATAATTTATCTTATAATTTAATGGAACATTTACCAGAACTTATAAAAAAAGTTTGACCCGATTCAGATGTTGCAAAACAAATTAAATGTGGTCGCAGTAAATGCTCTTCTTTTGTAAAAAATGTGATTGGAAAAAGAAGTGAACAAGAAATTTGTGAAATATTAAACCAGTCCAAATTTTCACTAATCATTGATGAATGAACAGATCGTTCATGCACAAAACATCTGTGTCTTGTTTGTTGATACCGCCACAATAATAGGTACGTAAATATAAATAAAGATTTAAGCTTAAAGCTGTTACTACCATTAAATGTAGGTACTTCATGTTAAGTCTAACAATCATTATCTTTACAGAATTCAAGATAGTTTTCTCACCTTACTGCCGCTCAAAGAGGAAAAAGCACAGGATCTGTACAATGAAGTCACAAACTTCTTCAATAAAAAGAAAATTCTGTACCAACAAAATCTAATAGGATTTGCATCTGATGGAGCCAATGTTATGGTCGGTAAACATAATTCAGTTGTGTCCAAGCTAAAAGGGTATGTACCAAATGTTTATGTAATAAAGTGTATATGTCACAGTTTTCACTTATGCATGCTTAAAATTACCTAGAGGTATTGATGATTTGGCACGTGACATATACACTTATTTCTCCAACAGTCGAAAAAGAGTTGAAACTTCAAAAGAATTCCAACATTTGTATAATTTAAAAATACATAAAATGTTACATCCTGCACAGACAAGATGGCTCTCTGTTGAATCCGTTGTTCCTAGAATTTTAGAAGTATATAGTGCATTTATTTTGTACTTCACAGATGATTCTTTAAATTACTGGACATTGGCCTCAGAAAATATTTTGATTAAGTTGAATGATCAGTTCACAAAAATATATCTAGAATTCCTAGAATTTTCTTTACTATTTTTCACTAATTTAAACCTGCAGACTCAATCTGAAAAACCAGTTGTTGCACAATTGAAGGGGTCAGAAGCAAAACCGCCCAAGTAGCAAAATGAGACATTTTGAGAAATTAAGCATCAAAGTTTTTGCTCCTGTAAAAATTCTGGATGTTCAAAATTAAAAATTTTAAAAGTATTAACCAATTCAAAATAAGTATGAAATTTTTTTATTTTTTTTATCTTTTTATTTTTTTTATGCACTTAGGTTGTTTTACCTTTAAGCAAAAATGGCTTTATAATACATAAAAAGAACTAAACAAAAGTTTAATTTTCAATTAATATTTATTTTTTCTTAAAAAAAAACACAAATTTTACTCTTTTATAACACTAAAGTTACTCATAATCTGACAAAAAATCTATGTACAATCATCGCCAGCTAACTTGGCGAGAGAGTACGCACAACGTCACAGAGAAATAAATTATGTTTACGCCCTATGATTCATCCTATTGGTTTACTATTTCTGATAAGTATATTCAGTAGCGTAGCGGTATAGGTCAAATAATTATTACACAATTAAAAAAGTAATATTTTTCGCAAGCTTTAATATATTATTAGAAAGATGAAATTGTAATTTTGTTTTATTCAATTTAAATAGTAAGCCATTGTTTATACAACAGTTTATAATATTTATTTAACTTAGTAAACAAATTATAAAATATTGACTGAATTTAATTCACAAATCTACTTTGATATTGGGTTTCAAATTAAATGGAGGATATTGTATAAATAAATGCAACACAGTAATTATTTAATTTTAATATTTTGGTTTTATTATAACACTAAAAAAAACAAGTACCCGTGTTGAAAAGTGGTATCTATTTGAAAATTAATTGATTGTTAATAATTTTCTTCATCTTCATCTTCGGAAGAAGAAAACTCTGTACTGGAAGAGTCACTGTCAAGATTTATAATAATTGGAGCTATTTGCGTGGCGTTATCAGCAACTATCTCGCTGTCCATATACTCATCTTCCTTCTTAATGACATGGTAACATCGTTTTCTCCACTCATTTGCATCAATATTAGTGAATTCTTCCTCGGCGAGTTTTTGTACGTCAGTTAGCTTAAATGTAACGTTTTTCTGCCTTATATTATTTTTGACTGTCGCCCATATTAGTTCGATAGGGTTTAGGTCAGGATGGTAAGGAGGTAAACGTAAAGGAATATGGCCATGCGCACGTAGAATTTCGTCGAATTCGAATTTCGATATTTTCATTATTTGAGTCTTCTCTTTGTTTACGTTTAGGTTGTATTTGCTTGCTTCTAGGTTCGATTTCTCTAAGTTGTATTTCAGTTTTTCTGCAGTTTCCGCAATTAATACTATGTCGTCTGCAAATATACACATCTCAGCATTTATCATTTGCATTCTGTTCCAACCGATGCAGTATTTCTTGAATGTTTTCTTACATTCTTTCACTATCTCATCTATAACATTTATGAATAGTAGTGGGCTGAGACTTCCCCCTTGTCTAACTCCTTGGGTTGTTTCGAATGGTTCTGACTGTATATTTAACATTCTTACTGTATTTGTTGTTTTCATGTATATACTCTTTGTTGCTTCTATCAGTTCTTCACTTACTTGTTTCTTCTTTAGACTTTCCCATATATCTTTTCTTTTGACTGAGTCGAATGCTTTTTCCATGTCTATAAAACTCAGATGTATTTCTTTATTTTTCTTTAAGGCTTTTTCTATTACTTGTTGCATGGTGAATATATGGTCTTGTGTGTTGTGTCCTTTCCTGAATCCACTTTGTACATCCTCTAATTTATGTTCTATTTCTTTTCTAATTTTCCTTTCTATTATGGTTTCGTATACTTTTGCTGCTACACATAGTAGTGATATACCTCTATAGTTCCTACAGTCTCTTGTGTTTCCTTTCTTGTATATAGGTATAATTACTGCATTTGTCCATTCTCTGGGTATTACTTTTCTCTTCCATATTAGGTTATATATGTATAACAATTTTTCTTTTGCTTTTACTCCTATATATTTCATCATTTCTGGTGCTACTTCATCGCTTCCTGGTGCTTTTCCAATCTTTATCTTTCTTATTGCTTCTTCCAGTTCTTCTTTTTCTATAGTTTCTGTATTTTCCGTGTTTTTCATGGATACTCTCCTGTTGTGGCTTTCCTTCTCCATTGTATTCGCTTGATTTCCATTCAGTATCAGCTGAAAATGTTCCCTCCATCTTTCCATTATTGTCTTATCGTCGTTTATTATTGTTCCTTCCTTGTTCATTATTTGTTTCAGTTTCGTTTCTTTGTTGCTTCTAAGGTTTTTCAGTGTTCTGTAAAATAATTTTACGTTTTCTGTGCTGTTTTCTTCCATTTTTTCCCCGAATTTTTCCCAACTTTTCTTTTTCTCTTTCTTAACTATCTCTTTAACTTTTGTTCTTTGTCTCTTATAATTTTCATATTTTTGTTGTGTTTTGTCTTGGATGTATTCTTTCCATAATTTCTTCTTTTCTTTTATTTCTCTTTTCACTTCATCGTTCCACCAAGATGTTCGTTTTCCTCTGTTGTTATTTCTTGTGGTTCCACATATTGATTTAGCTGTTTTTATCATCGCATTTTTAAATTTTCCCCATTCTTCTTCTATTGTTTCTTTTATTTCATGTCATTATCCATCTCTTTCTCTAGTCCTTCTGAGTATCTTATTCTCGTTGTTTCTTCCCTTAGTTTATAAATTTTTATTATTTCTTTGTGTTTTCTGTTTATGTTCTCATTTCTTTTTATTTCTTTTCTTTTGCTTTTGAATGTGGTTTCTAGTAGATAGTGGTCACTACCAATTTCATAACTTCTTTTTACCCTTACGTCTCTTATCCAGTTCTTCTCTGTTTTTTGCACTATAGTATAGTCTATAATTGATTGTTCGTCTCTTGATTTGACTTCTCTTGTGATCTTGTGTATCCTTTTATGTTGGAAGTGGACCAGGTTATTGTCTAGACAAAATTCGAGTAGTAATTTTCCATTTTTGTTTAGTTTGTCCTCCCCATAAGGTCCGATGACATTGTTCCATTTTTCTGTTTCTTTCCCAACTCTACTGTTCAGGTCTCCTGTGATCACAATTTTCTCTGTACAATCATTTATCACTTCTTGTAATTTGTCCCAGAATTCATTCTTTTCGTTTTTTGTTGCATCTTCATCTGGTCCATAACATATGATTAGGTTTGTATTGGTTTCCTCTGTATCCATATCTATGTCTACTCTTAGTATACGTTCGTTGTAATATATCCAATTTTTTATTTTGTTGATACTCTCCTTCTTTATCATGCACGCTACTCCTGCCACAGGAAATATAACGGAAATAAATGAACATCGAAATAAAAAATAAAGATTAAATAGGACATTTAGTTGATTGAAGAGTTAAATAATGAATTGGGCGCCAATATATATATATATATATATATATATATATATATATATATATATATATATATATATATATAAACTACTAAATTACTAAGTTCTCGGGAAGAACCGCGTTGAGAATTGAAAACTAGACGTTGCACCCATTTTGGAGCCATTATCAAGAGTGATACGGTTCCGTTCGAGTTCGGGGTGTCAATCTGCCTACTACCCTAACTCGTGACGTACCAGTATGTTGTTCTGTATAAATACAAGAACCGTCAAACGGCACTGAGGTCTCAGCTCTTACTACTCCTCAGTGTCGAGTGACGGCCGGTCCTACCCTATGTGGCTGCTTTTATACTCTCATATGCGCGGGAACGGTTTGCGCTGACGTGGTCTGAGCTGACGTGGCCTGAGCGGTGTGGGCGGGAGGTCGCTGAAGTAGGGGTCGCAGTATTACTCTTGATAATGGCTCCAAAATGGGTGCCGAAACGTCAAGTTTTCAATTCTCAATGCGGTTCTTCCCGAGAACTTAGTAATTTTCATTCATCTGACCGCGGAAATTTATCCGAACATATATATATATATATATATATATATATATATATATATATATATATATATATATATATATATATATATATATGCATTTATACATGGAAACAAAGTAACCTTCATGTTTCTCTCGCTAAGGAAACAATACTTCAGGATTATACTTCATACAGAACTATCATCATTACAGTAAGCATAGTAGTACCATCATCAATTAGTGGAAGTTTAAAATCATTCGGCAATAAAAACAAAAAATTAAATTATCAATGAATAGACTTATCTTTATAAAAACTATGTGGTACAAATAATTTTGCTGCGATCCTCAAATATGTTATAGAAAGGAATCTACAATTAGAGGTACAATCTGTTTAAAATCTACAATTATGGGTACTTTGGTTCTTATTAAAAAAGTCAAAAATTAAAGATAAAAGGCAGAACTATGAGACCTGAGGGATAGTTTCACTGTGAGCATCAAATGGAAGACTGCATGAAAACATCATATTTTATGGATCTTCATAGTATACCCTAGTCTTGGAAAAGATTATGTTAAAACATTTCGCCAGTCTGTACTAACAACAAGTTTGATGTGATGTTAATGTTTTATTCCCACTAGGTAAGCATGACATCAAGGGCGTTAAATTTGTCATTTGACATATTTCATATGGTACTCTGATTAGCATTTTGTTTGATAGTAGCGGTAACACTAAATTGGTAACACCAATTAAGGGCTATCCTTTTCGAGACTTGGCCAGCCATTGAAATCCAGCCATTTTCGAAATTTTGACCAGTCATTGAAATATCTTAAGATCGACTGAAAAAATTAGCAAAAGCCGGAAAACCAGTAATGGTTAAATGCAGTGATCAATTACGAACATAGCATTAAAATTTAAAATTTATAATCAAAATAACGATGAATCAAAATATCTGCCTAAAAAACCTTGCCTAAAATCTCTATGCCTTCATTATCGATAAATAAATTGTCTTCGGCTACATAGCATAGAAGATTATAATAAGATATACCAATTTCAATAATTCATAGAAGAATATATGATAAATGTGAGTCAAATATTGATAGATCGCAGTTTGGCTTTCGGAAAGCACTTGGAACTAGAGAAGCAATTTTCGCTCTCCAGGTGCTTATACAGCGGTGTAGAGACGTTGATAAGGACGTGTATTTGTGCTTTGTGGATTTTAGAAAAGCATTTGACAATGTCAATCATGAACAATTGATAGACATTCTGCGAAAGACAGGTATTGACGACAAGGACATTCGAATTGTGGCAAACCTATACTGGGGTCAAACAGCAAGAGCAAAAATTGGCAACGAACTCACTAAAAGTGTGCAGATCAAAAGAGGTGTCCGTCAGGGTTGTATATTATCCCCACTCCTATTCAATATTTATTCCGAAGAAATATTTAATAAATGTATGGAAAATGCAAATGAGGGCATAAAAATAAACGGCGAGTTAACAAACAATATAAGATATGCCGACGACACGGTGATCCTTGCCAGTACCATAGACGAATTACAGCAGGTAATGGAAAGAGTTTATTTAGTTAGTGAGGAATACGGCCTGAGCCTCAACTTCAAGAAGACAAAGTGGATGCTGATAAGCAGGAAGCAACAGCCTGCTCGACAGTTACGGATAAGTAACATACTAATTGACCATGTAGAATCTTATGTGTACCTTGGCACCAACGTAAATGCAAAATGGGAACAGGCCACAGAAATTAAGGCGAGAATAGAACGAGCTAGAGCAGCATTTAGCAATATGAAAAAGCTCCTCATAAGCAGGGATTTGTCTCTTCCCCTAAAACTACGACTAGTTAAATGCTACATTTTTCCGATCTTACTGTATGGTGTGGAGGCCTGGACGCTGACGGAGACGCTCACGAGAAAACTAGAAGCATTCGAAATGTGGGTGTACCGACGCATTCTTCGTATATCCTGGACCGAACATGTCACCAACACAGAGGTAATCCAAAGAATCGGAAAGGAGAAAGAAATCGTGAATACAATTAAACAAAGAAAGCTTGAATATCTAGGCCACATATTGAGACACGATAAGTACCGTCTACTGCAATTGATTGTCCAGGGAAAAATAGACAGTAAGCGAGGGCCAGGCAGGAGAAGACACTCGTGGCTCCAAAATCTGAGGAAGTGGTTCGGGCTCACATCGGTCGAACTATTCAGAAGCGCCGCAAATAAGATCAGAATTGCCATGTTAATAGCCAACGTTCGCAACGGACAGGGCACTTGAAGAAGAAGAAGAATTTCAATAACAGACACTTCCAAAAGGGCCAAAAAAGCTACAGTTTGGTACAGGGAAAGATTTTCTTTGATAAAAAAAAGGGAATAAGGTAAACGGCAAATGATCAAATGAATTCAACATTTAAGACAACCTGCTACATCAATTTTGTTATTGCTACGTCAGCTTTTTTCAAAAAAGGTTCACGATTGGAACACCTTTTAACTTATATTAATATCTCTGCCAAATCAAATAAGTAGTGCAATCATTAGTTATTACCTATAAATATCCATCCACTATTATTTTAGCTTAATATCAGGAATACGCATTTGAATATTTACTAAGCCACATATTTAAGACATATTTAATTTCATTCGGAATTTTATTATTATAGTTTTAGACATCGCACCGCGCGTTATCCTCTTTGAACCTAATGCAAACATTTAAAGGCGCCAAGGCTAAAAGTAGTCGTCGCATTACATGCTCACATCAACCTCTACAATCTTAAATATTTCTGTAATTAAGACAAGGTTGTGATGGTTAATGCGCACAATGGCTTCATCTAGTTCAATGCCTGTTATTTGATATTTTTTACTTTTTCTTTTATTTGGTACAATTTCTCAAGAAGGGTACAAGTTACACTAAAATTTATTTACGAGTTGTTGGGAAACATCAGAATAATTAAATAGAAATAAAATGTGTAAAAATCTTTCAATGGACGGTATTGTAATAAAAATTACATGATTATTATTAATTTACAAAGTTATAGTTTTATTTAAACATTACACAATCCACAATTCTATTTTATATCTTCAGTTTTTAAAAGTTTAGCATGGAATAAAAAAGTGGTATTATCTGACCATAAATACATCTGGCGGGTACTTCAAAATACCTGCCTAACCTAACCTACCATAGTGACTACTTTCTTGTAATGGCAAAAATCAGAGGAAGAATATCAAACCTAAAGAAGGATCAACCTATAAAATAAGACATAATTAATGTTGATAATCTGGGCATTGCGAGAGAGTATATGAGACAAATGGATGAGGAAATAGAGAGCCTGGAAGCAGGGAAAATGTGGAGGAATTGTGGACAAAACGTAGAAACATTTACAAGAAACCATAACTGAAGGCATCGGAAATATTGGGGAAAACCAAACCAGTTAAACAAAACGAATGATTTGACAAGGAGTGCCAAGAAGCAACAGATAACACAAATGGAGCATACCTAAAGAGCAAAATAGTAGCATACCTAAAGAACATACCTAGAAAATCAAGCTAGATGCACAAAAAGAGCCAAGGTGGAATACCGGACCCTAAGAATGGAAGAAAAAAGATTACATAGAAGAAAAAAAAGACAATTTGAAGAAAAGCATAAAATGGCTAAGAAATCAAAACGAAACTCAAAATTCTACAGAAATGTAAACAAAATGAGTAAAGAGTTTAAGCCAAGAATAGGGAGCTGTAAGGCTGGAGAAGGAAATATCCTAATTGATACGGCTTCAATCTTGAACAGATGAGTTGAATTTTTCGATGCAAAATTTAACGGCCAATATATCAAAGAAGCAGATAACACCGTAGCAGATCGAAATGATTGGAATATATTTAACCCAAACGAAAGACCACCTGCCGCTGAAAAGGTTGCCCAAGCAATTAAAAAGCTTAAAAATAATAAATCACCAGGACCTGATTAAATTTGTAGTGCATAGTGCATTTACAAGCACTGCATAGACTTTTACTTATTGTCTGGCAAAATAAGGCCATACCCTATGGGCAAGTGTTTGAGCAAGTACAGTTGTTTAAATAATCGCTCTCCGGGATAAATACATTTAATAACTTATAAACTATTTGGTCCATCTGTTTGAAATTTGAATCACTTTAATAACTCATTAACTGCCACAATCTTGAGTAGCTTTATTTACATGTTTTTATGCAAAAGACA
Source organism: Diabrotica undecimpunctata (assembly GCF_040954645.1). Lineage (NCBI taxonomy): Eukaryota > Metazoa > Arthropoda > Insecta > Coleoptera > Chrysomelidae > Diabrotica > Diabrotica undecimpunctata. The sequence continues at coordinate 129,141,346 of NC_092804.1, read as the reverse complement.
ACGTTATTAACATTTATAAATTACTACAAAAATATGGATTTTTTGTAATTATCTCGGTCAATCATTTATATATTTTAATTAAAAAAAATTTTTTATCTTTTTATTATCTACTCGTATATATATTTTTAGTATGTACAAGAAACGTTTTATAGGCAAACAATATTTATTTCACTTTTTAAGACAGTTAAAAAAAAACAAAGAAAAATCAGCTGTACTTCTTTACGGATTTTTCATCAGCTAACCCTTATATACCTTTTAAAACCTTTAAATACAAGTACAAGTACTCATCTTGTTCGTCGTTGGCATCTTCTTTGGAAGACTCAATAGCAGTGCTTGCTTTTTCATTGTGTTTTTTTGCTGCTTTGACTCATGTGGCAAATCATTATAAAATTGATGGTAAATGGGGGGTATGAAATCTAGCAGCTGTTGTAAATTTTCCCATTCTTGATACTTGACTTTTAATTTTGCTTGATCTCCAAGAGGCTCCAAAGTAACATTATTCACCGGTTGCCCAATATTCTTATTGCATTTTTCAGATTCAAAAAATGGGAAGTTTCCGTCTAAAGTATTTTTAAAAGAAAATTGGTATGTTTGGTTTTTATTATATTTAAACTAATTTAATTTAATTTGATTTCCATGTTTTTTGCTATCATTTTTTGGGTCTGTAATGAAATTGTTTAAATTTGAGAGGGACACAAAATCTGTCATTTTGTGAACAACAAATTTTTTTGAACACTTTTCTATTAAGGAACACCAGTGATCACGTACAAATACCCGAACATTTTTATCTTTCAGTTTTTCTATTAGAGCAAAACTCTGATCACACTCCATATAGGAGTGACCAGGTTAAAAAAAATTGTGGTCAATATTTTTAATATGTGTAGTGCGAAAAATGTACATGAATAATTTGTTTATATTTTTGTTTTTATTCTGACCGCCGCATGAGTCACTAGCGAAACCACATTTACTATATTGGTAGGCAAATTTTTCATGAACTAAAAAAATTTATTATATTAAGCAACAATAATAATAAAAGAGAAACTAAGTGTCTTACATGTAACAAGCAGGATCCTACTTCTTGTGCTCCTCTAGAGGTCAGAGATTCATGCCAAACATACATATTTGATACCCCATTAATAAGATCAAATGTACAAAAATTGTATGTCAACAACTACCTTAAATAGTAGACTTTGTAGTTAGTAGCGGCGTTGGAAGTGTCTTGAAGATCGAAGCATATGGCTATTGTGTTTTTTTCAGTTTGGTTTGTTTTACATCTTTATCTTCACTGCTTGTGTTTTTTTGCTTGTCGTTGATGAATTTCTAGCTCTGTCTAGCAATTCTTTTTTTCGCTTTCAGTGAATGATAAGATTAAGTTTACCAATCGATCGCATTTATTACAAGTGTCTGAATGAGGATGATGAAATTTTAAATTGAATTCAGTATTGAAAATATGACTGTAATATGATTCCTTAACTGGAGGTTCATGGTTATCAGTGCAATTATTATCTTTGTAGAGACAATACATTTTACGAATGTTCAAATCGGACGAAAGGTATTTCGTATTTGGATTTTGATTATAAGAGTAATAACTCCTATAACATGGAAATGCTCTGATATGTTCTATTACTCCTTTCCTTGCGTTCTCTGATACTTACCTGACTCAAAAAACATGATCCAAATATTATAATGACAAAATATAGTTTCTGCAAACAATAGTATTACTTAAAACACTGTTATTAATCTACTAAAGTAGTATAACCTATACTCAATAAACAAATCCAAACCGTTGAATGAAACCCAAACAGCATATAAGTAATAAAAATATATTTATTTCCAGTTGCTTGTTTGGAAGTAAAACAGCCTAGGTGCGCTAAGACGATTTCTGCTCTTATCGATTGGTGAATTTCATTTTGGTTGTTTTTTCTATTCATCAAAAGATGGCGATAAAGTAGGGTTAGAGCGTAGTCGATTTTACTACCAAACAATATAAAATATTCAGAACGTGAAACATCACTAAAGTTGTTTTCGTGAAAATTGGACTTAGGCGGTTTTACTTCTAACCCCTTCAATTATATAAATGTGTCAGTGCTGTATATAAATCCTTTTTGGAATGCTTTATAAAAATAGATATATTGATAAAGAGTATGATTCACCAGATAGATTTCAACAATCCAAATAATGTTGTTCCTCTAGAAGAATTATATTTAGGAGCTAAAGTCCAAATATCTTTAGAAAGATAAATGAATCAGATAGACTTATTTTTAGAAAAAGGTGCCTGGAGTTTTTTGTAGAAGCTGCTAAACAAATTATCCAAAGGTTTGATTTTGACAACCCTGTTTTAATCAATATTAATTTAATAAGTGCAAAGAATGCATTAGAGAAAAAAAGTTAAAGTATAGTACCACTTGTGAGACATTTCCCAAATTTAGTGGTGGAAAATGAATTATAACTTTTGGATAATGAGTAGCGGCTTTTTAGGAATACTGATATCGATTCTGATGAAAATGTAGATATTGAACACTTTTGGAAAAATATTGAAAATATGCGGTATGGCGATGGAACCTCTGTTTCCGGTTTTAAGCAGATTTGGTTTTAATTTGTTAGTTTTACCTCATTCGTCAGTGAATGTGGAAAGAGTATTTCCCGACATAAATTTGATGAAAACTGATGAAAGAAATAAACTTTCGTCAGCTAGTATCCTGGGTCATCTGCATTCTAAAAATTTCCTTGAAACCAAAAAATCATGTTGCTACAACATTATTTTTCCAAAAGAAGTTCTGAATTTACATAATAATGATCTGTACAAAAAAACAATTACAGAAATTAATTATTTAACAAACTGATTATAAATATTTTCATGCAAGATATATATATATATATATATATATATATATATATATATATATATATATATATATATATATATATATATATATCGTCTCTGATTTGCAACAAGGTGCCAAGTAACTTTTTATATTTTTACAGGAGCCCCAGGAAACTAAAATTGTTACCTTCAAGGTCGAATTGCTATGGAATGTTTATTACCTGTGACTTTCTTATGAGCGATTAATGCAGGCCTTTTGACTTACAAATGCTTGTATAACTTTATATGTCGGTAGCTTTTTTGAAATTAGAAAAAACGTTATGTATCACCTTTTTGCAAATTGCATTTAGAGTTACAATAATCGCAGTAGGGAGACAAAAAGGTTCCATGTAGCACCTTAAAATAAAAACCACCTGCGTTTCTAGTGAATAATTCCAAGGTAATTAATAAATAAGTTACTCATAACTAAAAATGATTAATATTTCATTATCTGTTTTATTAGACATTAAAGAAAAAAGCGAATACTTGTATTTCAATTTATTAAAGTTAAGTAAAAAAAGTGTGTTTTAATTGTTTTCATCCAGAACTTCTTCATCTTCTTGGTCGGTTACGTGCAAACAATATCGTGCTTTAGCACTATTTGGCAAATAATTAAACTCTTCATGGAACTCAACGAGTATATCCATTTTTGAAGAAAGTTTGGCTAAATCTTTATATTTGGCTACAGAAATGGGATGCAGTTTAAAATAAACATTGCAAATTTTTACATCTGTAAAGTTCAGTTTTTTTCCTCTGTGTCTCTCCATAATATTGACACTTTTGTAGACTTTATTAATATTGGCATATTAAAATTTAAAGTTAGCATTACCTTTTATAAATTTTATTCTTCTAATCTGAGACCATAGAACTCGATCACCGTAACTATCTTTCAAACCAATAAAAAGATAGGAATTCTGCACTCCCAACCAATTTTCAAAGTCTTTGTGAGTTTTACCACATTAAGTGGACTTGGTTTAGTTCGATCTATCTGTATTGTGTGAGGCCATAGTGAAGATGCCAGAATAGATCGTTTATCAATAAAAGTTCCAATAACACTATGAACAGTATCTGCACCTATGTAAGTGTGGCCTGTTATGAGAAATTTTAGTTCAATCGACATGATTCCGGAAAAACATTGACTTTGGTGAAAGAGCATTGTAAACATTGTCCTATTTTTATTCTGCCCAGGACAGTTATCACAATACAGAATTACGTTTACTGCAGGCTTTCCTTGTTCTAAAACTTCTTTATCCATTTCTTTACACAAGTTGAAATTTCATTTGCTCCTTTCAGTTCATCAATTTCACCCCACAAATAGCAATGTCCACGACCATCTGTGAGGTTGTAATATGCTTATTTCCTCGTATAGTATAGTAATGCACTCTGCGAATGTGGTGTAGATAAGACTTTGCAAGTCAAAACTTGCAACAACAGTCGAACTGCCTTCTTATTTTGCGGATTTTACATCAAAAGTATAAACTTCATAAGTGGCAAGTTTTTCTGTTGTGTGTGCTTTATAAACCTGTTTATTTTCATTAAAATAACGCTTCGCTTCTTTCTTATTTTTTATTTCCTCACAAATAACGGATTTGTCCGTTTTGGGTTGTGAAAAGCTAAATTGTACTTTTGAAAAACTTGTTTGAATATAAGTTTAGAAACACTATCTTTTTTATCATTTTCCATGCTTGTAGTATAATCTTTATAACCCATATTCAATCTGGAAGGTAAATATCGCCGTGTGCTATTTTTGCGGCAATAGTGAGAAGGTACAGCTGGGAGCGTAGCAATAAAGGTCTCAACTTCATTGATAAGATGCTCAGGAGTTTTATTTGAATTAGGAATGTTTCCCCTATTATCGGGCTTTGCAGTATTCATTGGTACATTTCTGTTTATTAATGTATACAACACTTTTTTTTATTAATTCCAAGAGTTGCAAGAAAAAATTGTTTACACACTGGCAATGCATTTCCTACTATCTCCATTGTGTATTTATAAGTTTTGGTTCTTTTTTGAAGATCTTGAGCATTATTGTTCTGAAGCTATTTTCTTGTGGCATTTTAAATTAATTTATATTTAAATGGGAATAAGCCACAATTAAAGGTTAAAATACGTTTATTGACGTTTCAATTTCCACTTCGGAAATCGTTCTCAAAATACAAACATTAAAAACTAATGTTTTTAATGTTTGTATTTACCTCGCTATAAAGGGTTATAGTTCAATAGAAATTTCACGGGACATCTAATGTACCTCGTTATAAGCGAAACCTCGTAATAACCGTGTTCTTTATAAAGGGAGTATACTGTATATATATTTATTAATTCCTGATCTGATCCAGCTTTTTCCTGATATTCAAATACCCACTCATTTAGACGGCAGAATCTGGTTTCAACAAGATGGTGCACCGCCACATTTCGCTGTAGCTATGCGCGATTTTTAAACAGAACTTTTCCACAACGGTGAATAGGAAGAGGGGGATCAGTGGAATGGCTCCCTAGATCACCTGATATGAACCCATTAGATTTCTTTTTATGGGGTTATTTAAAATCTTAAGTCTACACAAACAGACCTGATAATATCTGTCAGCTACAAGACCGAATTAGACAAGTAATAACCGGTTCGGTCATTGTCTCACAATCAATGGAGAACAATTTGAACATTTACTGTAAATTTTCGTTTGTTTATTTTTGGTAATGTATCACAGTAATTGCATAATAATAAAGTAGTTGTATAACACTATGTAATTTCGTTTAATGTGTTTATTACGTTTATCCTTCATTTATTATTTTGTACGTATTTTGGAATTTTTGCCACCAATTTTAAACAACGTGTTATACATTTTTCGAATCAGCTCAGCAAGGGACATCTATAAATTGAAAAAAAAATCGGGGTTTCATTAAAAAAAATGGTGATGAAGTCATCATACGAAGGTGGTTGACCCTGTATATTAGATTATAATTTGAAAAAAGAGAAAATTAAAATCAAAAGTCGACCTGTTTGAGAATTTCTAATAATATTTATTTAGTAAATAATTAAATGATAATTTTATTCAGTTTAGAATCTGATCTTATTGTAATTAGTCGTTTTAGCTCTAATAAAGTCTTTTTTAAAAAGACTTGGCATTCCCAAATTTGAGTGGCGCAGTCAGTCAGTCAATGGTCAAACGGGTTTGACGAATATAAATTCCGTTTCGTTTCAACGATTTATTGACCTTAATTCGGAAGTGTTATATTCCTGTGGGTGGATTGAACAGCCTTTTATAACAGGAATCGTGTTAAGTGGACTTTTCGAGTGAATATCGAAAATACCTGCCTAGCCAAACCTTCTGAGTGAACCAGCTTACATGGAGAATTCTTCTCTGGTAAGTGCTTATGTCGTATAGAGAGCCTAAAATTCTAATAAATTCTGATTCATCAGACTCAGATTCTGACTCAAAACTCTCTATTAAAGATAATTTTTGTTCTAATTCCTCCTTAATAAATAATCGTACTTCTAATTTAAATTTTTACTTAAAAAATAAAAGAAAAATGGCAATCTCACAATTAAAAAAGTAATATCTTGACATGATTCCAGATTTCCACGGAGAAAATACATTACTTCCTAGATTCGTGGAAATCTGTGAAAAATTGATTAATAAATTTTAAAATACAGTTGATTCAGATGATTTTCAGAATTAATACCTAATGTCTAGCATATTAGCAAAAGTAAAAGGTGAAGCTGATGAATTTAAATTCGATATTTCTAAAGTTCGAACAGATCATATAAATTTTGAGGAAAGAAATTCAATATTAAAGTTAATAAAAGAATATTCCTATATCTTCCATCTCGAAGGAAACCAATTAACTTTTACTAATAAAATTAAACATACAATAAAAACAACAAACGATATACCAGTATATTCAAAATCATATAGATGCCCAGAAATTTATAGGAGGGAAGTGCAAAATCAAATCCAAAATCTGCTGGATCAAGATATTATTAGATCTTCGGATTCCCCTTGGTCCTCTCCTATATGGGTGGTCCTAAAAAAATGGACGCCTCCAATAAACAGAAGTTTAGAGTCGTAATAGATTATCGACGCCTTAATGCTATCATACTTGTTGATAGATACCCTTTACCTAACATTAGTGACATATTAGATAAACTTGTATACCATACAATTCACAATATTACGAAAACATTACGTCAGCACTCCTAAGTCCAAGGCCTGAATAAACTCATAGGCGTCGCTCTATAACTTGGAAAAATACTGGACAAGGTAAAACAACTAGTTTAAATGATGCGTTTACTTTATCACAAAAGAAACTAAATCTGAATGCTTGTACATACAATAGTAAAAAAACACTAATTGTTTAAATTCAAATATGGTTGTATAAATTAATCATTACATTTTCCTCCCCCTGTATTCATCCGATCCTAATAGTACCGCTGAGGGCTCGGAAATACATATCGCGGAGAAGAGCACGAGTCGTTGAAAAGGAAAAGACGCAACCCGGCACGGGAACCCATGCACGCATATTAAATTGATTTCGTTCGTTGTTTTGTAGTGCAAACCCTGGTAATTAGACCCAGCGGTAAGTTTTTACCTAGTTTTACCTAAACCTATAAATTGTTTTTGATTGTTTATTGCAACCATTTAAATTTTAATAATTATTTGCACCAATGAGGAAAAGTCCATTTTCTCGCCAGAGTTATCGAAGGAATAGTTCTGTTAATTAAGTACTATTAATTTGTAATAGTACATTTGTTTGTTAATACCCCACATTGGCCTATCTAGCCGGATTTGAACTCATTTATTGAAAAAAATATTTTTTGTTATATTTAAATTTGAATGGTTGGTTTCGTCTCGTCGTATTTTTTATCGTTTTGAGGGTTCTTATCTTAAGTTTGCGTCTCTTGTCGTGGCTCGAGAATAATTTATGACCTTTTTGTAAAGTCGACCATATGGGACTTTTTAGAAGGGAATCATCGTCGTTTTAATAAAGTATCGAATTACAAATCGGTAATTTCGGGGTTTTAGACCACATTTTGTACATTTTCGTTTGTATAATATTATTGGAACTTGTTAGAAATTTAAAATGGAAAAACTTGAAGAAAAGAATAGGAAGCTCAAATTTTTAAGAAAAACTGCGTTAAATGATATTCAGTTAATTTTCGATTTAGGTTTTAAGGCCCTTTCAGACGTTTCTATTCGGCCTTTATTTAAAATTAGACTAGAGGATTTAGATTCGATTCGCGAAGAGTTCTTAAAACATCACACTAATATTATTAGTAATATTCTTTCTGTACCAGACGCGGATACGAGGGTTGAAGAAAATGTTCGGGAAATATTTTTGGAACAATTTTATAAAATAAAACTATTTAGTGCGGAATTATTTGAGCCACAATTTGAAACTCCAGAACCATTTAGATCGGTAGTAGTTCCACAATCAAATATTCGCTTGCCTAAAATAGAGCTGCCTAAATTTAAGGGTGATTTTAAGGAGTTTAGTTCATTTTTAGATTTATATAATTCGGTTGTACATAATAACGCAGGCCTAGCAGACGTAGAAAAGTTTAAGTATTTGAAAGGATGTTTAGAAGGGACTCCACTTAGTTTGATTCGTAATTTGTCAATAAATAGCGATAATTATCAAATTGCTTATGATCTAATTGTTAAACGCTACACAAATGTTCGTCGTTGTGCGACCGCGCATTGGGATGCGATCTTGGGCGTACAGAAAATATCGGTAGTTAATTCGAAAAATCTGGCTAAATTAGTAGACACGTTTTTAGAAAATTTAGCCGCATTGAAAACATTAGGTCTTCCGACAGAACATTGGGATTTTATTATGTTTAATTTACTTTTGTCGAAATTAGACGCGGATTCAGTAAAGTTATTTGAGTTAGAAAATAAATCGAATAAAATCCCGTCATTTCAAAAATTGGTAGAGTTTATTGAAACTCAGTACATTGCTTACGATAATTTGAATAGTAGCTTAAGTGAATCTAAGAAATCGTCGAGGGCTCCAACTTATACGGAGCCAAAGTGTAATTATAAACATTCCAATGAGTCAAGGCATAATAGTAGTTCATCCTTTGTTACAAATTCGTCGTCAATATGTTGTGCTTTATGTAAACAAAGTCATTTTCTTAACCATTGCTCGTTGTTTTTGAAAAAATCTCCAAAAGAAAGATACCAATTTTGTAAAGAATCTTCCTCGTGTTTTAGGTGTCTTAATCAGGCTAATCATTCTGTCAAGTCGTGTCCAAAGGCCTTTAAATGTAGTAAATGTAATAGTCACCTTCATAATAGTTTGTTGCACTTTGATAGAAATCGTTCCAATAGTCAGTCGTCCACAGAAAATACTAATAATTCAGGGGCATCGGGAGTAGAACAAAATTCGCCTGAAATATCACATTGTGCTGCTAGTTTTGTAGGGAAGAAAAACGAGACAAAAAAGGAAATCTTGCTCGGTACTGTTTTAGTTCATGCAATTGATAGTAAAGGGTGTAAACAGCCCTTGAGATGTCTTCTAGATTCAGGTTCAATGAGTTCGTTCATTAGTCGCAAAGCTGCCAGTAGATTAGGCTGGCCTAAAACTCCTTGTTCATTTGAAGTTAACGGACTCAATTCGATGCAAACGAAACTGAATCAAGGTCAAATAAGTTTTTCTATCCAACCTCGTCATCAGGAGTCACCGGTGTTTCACTTGGAGGCTATTATTACAGATCGGATTTGCTCGGATTTGCCGAGCACCAAAATTGACATATCGACGTGGAATTATATTAAAAATTTGAAGTTAGCCGATCCCGAATTTAACTGTAGTCAATCTATAGATTTGTTAATTGGTTGTAGCATATTTTCGAAGGTGTTGTTAGAAGGTAAAATTGAAGGTAAAGCGGGACAACCAGATGCCCTAAATACCGTTTTTGGTTATATTTTGTTAGGACCTACTAGCACACCTAACCTTTCGTCGACTTCGCTTGTTTGTCTTTCAAATATTGAAGACCCACTAAATTCTTCGTTAACGAAATTTTGGGAACTGGAAAACGTACCGGAAAAGCCAGTTTCAGAACCAGAGGACGTTCTGTGTGAGAACATTTATCTGGAAACGCATAATCGGGACGTCTCGGGTAAATATGTTGTATCTTTGCCTTTTCGTGAATCGCCGCCTTGTTTGCAAGATAGCTATGATATTGCTTTAAATAGATTGCTATCATTAGAACGACGCTTATCTCGTCAACCAAATTTGAAAAAAGAATATTCTTTTCATATGCAGGAGTATCTTGATTTAGGTCATATGCAGTTAGTCTCTAATGCCGAAAAGAAAAGGGGAAAGTATTATATTCCACATCATTGCGTTGTGAAACCAGATAGTGTTTCAAGTAAAATTCGAGTTGTATATAATGCGTCTCAGAAAAGTCCCAGTCGCGGTAAATCTTTAAACGACTATTTACTGGTCGGTACTAAGCTGCAACAGAACATAGTCTCGCTGTTGTTGAATTTTAGACTTAATCGTTTTGCGCTGTGTGCGGACATTCGTCAGATGTATCGTAATATTTTAGTCGCTCCTGAACACACGGATTATCAACGCGTGTTATGGAGATTTTCTAGCGCTGAGGAAATTCAGGAATATCGTTTATTAACCGTTACTTTTGGAATAGTATCTTCGCCGTATCTCGCTTTAAGAACTCTCCAACAATTAGCATTAGACGAAGGCTCTCGTTTTCCTAAAGCCGTCTCGCTTATTCGTCATGCTTCGTATATTGATGATTTTGTTTTTGGTGCTTCGACTCTCGAAGAAGCACAAACTTTAGTTGACGAATTAGTCGCTTTGTTAAAGTTAGGAGGCTTTGAGTTACGGAAATGGTGTTCGAATGAACCCAAATTGTTGTCGCAGTTTCCTGAATCCCATATTAATCCTCACTCCATTAATTTTGATCCAGAAGCAAATGGTCCTTCATTAAAAATCCTTGGTTTGAAGTGGATTGCACAGTCCGACGTCTTTCAATTTTCAGTCAAATTGCAAGACGTCCCTTGTACCAAAAGATCGTTTTTGTCCGAATTAGCTCGAATTTATGATCCTTGTGGTTACTTAACACCTATTACCTTTTTTATTAAACATTTAATCCAACAACTTTGGGCAACCGGTCTTAAATGGGATGATCGTCCTCCTTCGGAAATAATTCGTGTATGGGAACAATATAAGAGCGAACTATCTCTTATTTCACAGTTCAAAATTCCTCGTTTTTTGAATATTTCCTCATGTCCCATCTTGGAGCTTCATGGATTTGCCGATGCTAGTGAAAAGGGATATGCTTGTGTCGTTTATATTCGTAGTATTGATACTCGTAACCTAGTTCAAGTTAATTTACTGTGTGCCAAATCGAAAGTAGCTCCTATAAAACAGATTACTATACCTCGATTAGAATTGTTAGCTGCTGTTCATTTGGTAAAACTTATGTCGTTTGTGTTAGAGTCGTGGAAGCATATAATATTTCAAAATGTGTATGCTTGGTTAGATTCTCAAATCGTATTGCACTGGATTAAAAGCTCCCACTCGAGATTCAAAACTTTCGTCGCAAATCGCATTTCGTATATCCAGTCCCATAGTCAAAATTATTCTTGGCATTATATCGAATCTCGAAATAATGCAGCTGATGCGCCTTCGCGAGGCATGCTACCGGCCGTTTTACAACGTTTTTATTAATTTTGTTTTGTTCAGCTTTTGTCAATATAACCGCGACGAAACCACCATTTTAATTTTAATTTTTTTATTGTAGTTTAAGTTTTGAATATTTGTTTAAGATTTGTATAGGAATTGTTTGTAATAATTATCGTTTTAGTTGTTTAAGTAATGATAGTATTTAAAATTTTAGAATTCGTTTTGTTTTTTAAAGACCTTATGGCCTTTAAAGGGGGGAGAATGTTTAAATTCAAATATGGTTGTATAAATTAATCATTACATTTTCCTCCCCCTGTATTCATCCGATCCTAATAGTACCGCTGAGGGCTCGGAAATACATATCGCGGAGAAGAGCACGAGTCGTTGAAAAAGAAAAGACGCAACCCGGCACGGGAACCCATGCACGCATATTAAATTGATTTCGTTCGTTGTTTTGTAGTGCAAACCGTGGTAATTAGACCCAGCGGTAAGTTTTTACCTAGTTTTACCTAAACCTATAAATTGTTTTTGATTGTTTATTGCAACCATTTAAATTTTAATAATTATTTGCACCAATGAGGAAAAGTCCATTTTCTCGCCAGAGTTATCGAAGGAATAGTTCTGTTAATTAAGTACTATTAATTTGTAATAGTACATTTGTTTGTTAATACCCCACACTAATAAACTGTTCTTTGTTAATAAAAACAGTTAAATATAACAATAAAACTCGAACAGTTCTTTGGATTTAATAATAAAAAAAGTTTTGTGAAATTATTTGTTTCTGCAGGGCTGGCTATCGTGTGGCATTTAGAGTTGCATAAGTTGCCCTTCTTAAAGAAGCATCTATTAGTGTTGCAAGTCTTCTTGCGTATATGCAACGTGTAAATCCTTGACCTTCCCCTATGGCACACATCTAGCAGCAGTTCTTAAGGAAATATTTTCTTAATTGGATATGTGAAATTCCGATCTGAATTCGGTCGATATCTAGACTGATGGACAGCGGCGTCTGGGACTTGTGCGCCTCTCGGAACATTAGGGTATGCTCGATGCACAATTGACGCTGGTACGGATCTTAGCTCCTTGAGATCTTCGCGCGACGACTGGTTGTTTTAAAGTGCCCATCCATACAGAAGAAATATGTATGTATAATAAAAGTCAACAAGGGTGGTTCCTTTGTTCTTAGACCTTAGTATCAGCAATCGGTCTGTAAAATATGGTCATGAGGTCCTAAGACTACCACCATATCACTGCCAGTACAATCCAATTGAATTGGTGTGGGGCATCATTAAAAACTACTATGATAAACATGCATGTAAGACCACCGACGAAGTCAGCGTTTTACAACTCTGGCAAGATGCACTAAACCAAGTCAATGAGGAATTTTAGAGTCATATGAAATAGAACAAGTTATTGATGAAGTAAGTCCTTTAATTATTCGTAATGATGAAGATTCAGATGAATCGGATAGCGAGTCAGATAGTGATGATACCTGTCCATAGATTAAGACGTAGATAGAAAAATTAACACAAAAGGGTACCAACCACCAAAAAAAAACAAAAACCGCATGCAGGAGAGAGCCGGTAGCACGCCGCACGACGCTCTTGAATGCAAGCACCAAAAAAATTAGATTAGTAAGTAAAGTAGACTTTACACTACATGATTTTATCATATGACAATATCATATGAGATTTGTTATGATTCCTCGTTTCTATGATGTTTTTAAAAAATCGTGTTTACATTGCATGATAAGTTATGACTTATGATATGAGTGACAATGAGTGAGGTTTTATTGATTTTTTAAGTTATACTTCTATACGCGCGCTCCACGTTGGAAATTTGTATGGGAGAGAATCTGTGAAATCATTACATATGTAAGATAATGAGTAAGAGAGAGACAGAAGATATATTTTCTCACTCTTCCTCTCTCGAATATAAAAATGTTCCTTTTGTATATATAATTTAATATTATATACGAGTATATTATATAAAGATAATTTATATATAAATAAATTAATTATAATAAATAAATAAATAATATTATATATACATAATTTTATATATATAATAAAATATTTATTAATATTATTATTTATGTGATATGTTTTGTATTATTTATTAAATGTTCATAATTATATTATTCTTTTGTATTTCAAAATAATAATCTCAATAAATCACTGTATGATCCAGAACTGTCAATTTTGAAATACATTTGTGTCATGTCCTCGGTAGTGTAGTAGTCAGTATCCCCGCCTGTCACGCGGGAGACCGAGGTTCGAGTCCCAGTCGGGGAGGACTTTTTTATTAATATCATTACATTATTGTCATTTTTAAATACTTATGGATATTGCATTTTAATTTGTATATTATTGTCATTTTTAAATACTTATGAATATTGCAGTTTAATTTGTATTGTATTATTATATTAATAACAAAATAAACAATGAATTTTACTGCAGAGTATGTGTAAAAAAATTTTGCATTCAACTTCTTTCATACATATATGAAAATAAAAATATACATTTTCATCAAAATATTGATTCAATCCTTCATCATTGTTAGTAAGTTGTTATTAATTTTGATTCTCTTTCTGCTATGTCTTACCTATAGAATTAATCACAACCATCATTAGATCGCCGAACAATTGCTTTGGTCGGTAGTGATAAAGCCAAATGGACTAACCTACCACTTAAATGTAAATACACGGAAATCTCCCATTGCCTGACGGGGGATACCGCGAAATAGTCGAGACCTGGCTCCAAAGACCAGGGGGCGGAGGAAAGCCGGGGCTGGTTGTACCGCAGGAGGACAACCTACCTCGGTGGGTTTGGGAAGGTGTGTGTGGGAAGTAGGAATAAGTCTTTGTTTTATATAGATATATATATTTTTATAGATATATTTATAAAATATATAAAAATAAAAATATAATACAAAATTTTGAACGCCCAGTATTAATATTGGCAATTTTTTTATGCTTAAATATGGCTCGAAAACTTAACGCAATAATTTTATTACTCCAAGAAGGTGCTTTTAAATTAATACTCGAAGAAAGATTGTTTTAAAACGAGGAAAAATTTCGAGAATATTTTAGACTTTCCAGGGATTTATTTGGAACTGTCTTACAATTTGTATTAGATCCACTAGTCTTTTATCTTCCTCGAGAGAAAATTAAGTAGGCATCACTTAATTATTACAATAATAATAACTATATAAAAATACAATTATAATTTCAGTATAGATGTGTACGCTGTGAGCTCAGCTGAACGTTTGCGTCCAAATCAAATCGCAGTTGATTCCAGCGCACACCGTCGACGTACACGGCTATCGGCCTGCAGTGCGCGCAGCTCAGCAGAACCTAAAAAACCGTTATCATAGAACACCATTTCTTTGATTTTGACGAACGTACGCGGGGTTCAACTGACTGTGAGCACAGTTTAACCACAGTTTCTTTTTTATACTATGCTGTGAGTTATGCGTCGCTCACCCTCAGTTTACAGTATATGAATATATTGACATTTTTAAATAAATACCGAACATATAAGCTAAACTGAGCATACTTTAAATTGACAAATGACAGGTAACATATTTTTCAAAATCACACCACCGGCTCCGACCGACAATCGAGAATAATCGTCCAGGTCAAGTGTAGTAAATACAAAGAATAATCATACAACTATTACCGGCAAAGTTTTTTCGAATAAGTTGTTCATGGTTTAATTTGTTCCAGGAGACTACTTTGATTTAGGTAAGCTAACATATTTCTAGTAAAAACAATATTAATAATCACTGTTTAAAATTATTCAAATTTCACAGTGTAAGCAAAATTTTGAGAATTAATCACGAGCAGTTCCAGACTTTCACTTAGGTTTAAGTAAGTTAAAATATGGATAGTTAATACAATATCATCAATAACCATTTAAAGTATCTAAATGTTTTAAATTTCACAGTGTAAGCTGAATTATTGAGAATAAATCAGAGCAGTTTGCAACAAATCCTTTCTATTTATCTTTCATCAACTCATCTCTTCATAATCTATATTACTCTCCCATAATTCTTCTCATGGGACTACCATAAAATTCCTTATTAGATATTTTTTCACTGTGATGAATTATATTTGATTGTGGATTTGTTAGTGTAATAACATTAGATTAAAGATTCTGAAATTATTTGTCATGGAATGAAAGTACATATTGTGTTTATATGTGATTAAGCCCCAATTAATTGTGACTTAATCCCATATAACCATAACATTTAAATTAGATTGTAGTGTGGTGATAATAAACATTTTCTTTGTTTTTGATATTCATTTTTATTTCTATATATTGCTCACTGAGTTCTATAGTGACACAACAGAAAATATGTTGTTTGTGTTTATAACGGCATATATGAACTAATCAGATAATTGATCATGAAGTTTCATGATATCATAAATGCCATTAAAAATTACAATTTATGGATGTGATGGAAGAAACCAAATACTTGACAATAAAGGGTTAGATATTAAATTTTTTTCCAATTAATGAATTTCAAGAACTTTGATATACCTATGCCAGTATTGAAATTTAAGTTTTATAGTGTTTTTGGCAAAGTTGGTTGTAAATAGTGTCACAGAGTTCATAAAATAAACATTTTTATTTTTTAATCATGTTTTTATCTGCATGAAAGATTTAATATATATGAACACAACAATATTTATCTTACTAATAACAAAAAAATAATCTTAAAAATGATTATCAGTTATAAAAAAACCTGTACTACTAGGATAAAAACAACACAGCTACTGATACATAAAGATACATTAAAGCTTCATACTTCTTCTGGCAATTAGAATTTGATTCTGATAGACTATCAATTTCAATGTCTTTAATTAAAAGAGTAAATTTTGTTGGGATTTCTGGTAAGTATTTCTTTGAATAAGTTGATGGTTTTAAAATTAGATTCTTTAAATAAAGTTTTATACAGGAAAATCTTAGGATTATTTTTTTTTTCGACTTTCAGTATTGAAACATCACTTAACTTAATTGAAAGCAGCTTTTTCTGTTAAATTTTTCAAATCAAAGAAATATTCAACTACTTTAAATGGTGTTCCACTTTTCTTAGATGTTTTTATCACTGCTGAATATTGACCTGGTGTATATATTGCCCGACTTTAGGGCCCTCTTTTTATTTTTTTCGATAAGCGAATGAACATTGTCGCCTTTGTTCTGTGTGTGGCCAGTAACTAAATATTTGTGCGTTATTGATTTTATTTTATAATTTGTCACAGCATATAAGAAAGCAGTCAGAATAAATTTATTTTTTTTTGCTGCCCAGCACAATTGTCTGAGTAAAACTATTAAGCAGACAGGTTCCTATTTCAGTTGCTCCTAGTTTTCCTTCGCCTTTGTGTCATACAAAAGAACATACATTACCTTGTCCCTTCTTGCCAACGAGGCATACAGTGAAATTATAAGTCGATAATTTGGACTTGTAGTAAGGATGTAATAAGGATAAGACTTGACAATTTGGTGTTGGCAACACCGCGTGTAACTCAAAGCAGGCTACTTGGTAATCTGGCGAAATCATGCCCCTATCTCTTAGTTTTTCTTCTCTGCTTAAGTTTTTTTCTTTTATGGTTCGCATGTCTTTCTTGTATTTTTTTCTTTCTTTGTCGCTGCAGTTTTGAAAGGATATGCAAATATGGCGTTGATCTTTTTTATGGACCAAAAATGCAATATTAAATTCATGATTGAAAATTTCTCTGTACATTGAATATTTAGCAATAGGCTTATTTTCTTTCTGACAATCTTCTGTATAAACTCCATATAACTATGCAATTGTTTTACTTCCTTCCATATATCGTTTTTCATTGTGCGTTCAAATGTAGTGACTCTCTATAGTAGGAATTGAGGAAATGTGTTTTCTTATGTCATTTTTGATTTCTTCTGAAATAAAAGCTGTGTCTGCTTTTTGTGCTTTCCTCTATGATCATCTAATAAGCCTTGTTTTTTTTTCAAATTATGGTGCGAATACACCTACTGGTAATACCCAAAGTCGAAGTGAAAAAAACTTTGTTTTGTAAAAAAACCTGTTCTATCAATGCTATTATGTAGTTTCGCTGCTTGGAAATGTCTCTCAAATCCCAGTATAACTTAAAAAACGCGAGTCTCTCTTCTTGCTATGTCAAACAATTCTTTAATTAATCTGGCTGGAACTTCTATCTTTCTCTTGTACGTTTGATAAGATTGTCCAGAGCTTTGGAGGCGTTTATTTCGGTTTTTTATCCACTTGGAAGGTTGGGCTTTCCTTTTTCTCATTTTCTTCTTACGTTCTTGATCCGCTGTTTCATCGAGCTGAACATTATGTTTAACCTTCATTCTGTCTGTATTTGTTCCTTGAATTTCCCTTTCTGATTCAGAGGACGAAGATGAGTTATTATAGTTTGGATCCTTGACAGAATCATCTGACAAAAAGTTGGAATCTGAGGAATCAGCTGATGAAGTACTGCTGGAATCGGATGTACTATTCGAGTCAGTACCGTCATCTTGGTAAACACATTCCACTGTGGATCCACAAGTATCCAACTGATTTACATGGTTTACATGGAGTTGAGGTAAATCTAAAAAAAAGATTGTCAATAAAAAACAATAAAGACAACATCCAAAATACTCACTTTCCCTGTCCATTTTATCTTGATGTAATTTATTTGCTATAATAGTAAGATCATTTTCCGTGTTGTTGACTGGTTTGTCTGAAAATAATTTATTTTTTATGTTATCTATCTTGTTTATTTTTTAGAATAATTTTGTAATGAGTTAAAGCTCAGCAAAAAGATCACAAGGACACACCTACCTGCCATTGAAATTTATCATTCTCTTGACTTTCTCGCAATTTCCTTTCGGTGCCATTTGTCTGTAATCTACAAGTAAACTCGTTATTTTCATAAAGTAAACAATTCATAAAACTATTATTACCTAATATATTACAAACAGTTTTTATACGTTTTTATTGGATTTTGTTCTATTTGTTTCCGTGGGACAATAATCAAGTTATCACACACGCATCAAACACAGAACCACGGAACCTAATATCGTATAAAAGTAATTTCGACGATAGACCCATTTAACACGTTCAAGATGGATCGTCATGTTAAAAGTTTTCCTTTCCTACTAGAACCTTGCAATTTACGATATTTCTTTCCGTCAGGCCGGAGAGGTTTTTTTGCGTATTTGAATTCTTTGTGTCAATAGTAGTATCAGAAAAAAATTCGTTAGTGAAATACAATATCGTAAACCATAAAAAATACAGCGACCCACCGGTGTACCGCGCCGTCCTGGTGTAATAAGCTTGCGATCCACCCGTGGATCGCTTAGGCGTATGAGTCAGGCTCGCTGGAGGGTTTCTGAGAAGGGACAAATAGGAGAGATACCCGTGTCTCGCTGGCATTTTACAAGTTTAATCATTTCTGTTTCTATTGTGATAGAGTACTGTTGATAGTATTATCATACAAGTAAGTGTTTTTGAAACATAATAAATAAATTTACAAAGCAATCGACAATATGATCAAGAGAAAGTTATTTGAAAAATCAAGTAGGTTATCGAAAATATTACATCTAGCAAGCTGTATCAATGAAAATGAGAGAGAAAATATTGTGGTATCTGATGATACCTTTCGTCCACTAGAGCCACTAGCCGAAAAAAATTTTAATAGCTAGAACTAAACATTACAGCACCATGCAGAAACTTCTACGTCTTTTATCATGTCTAGAAATGATGGACCAAATGACACAGATCAAATTAGTTTATGTTCCAGCACTTCACGTAGAACTTTTCCTCTGGAAATACCTCCAGAAATAGTTTCCAAAAGTAACAAAAAACAACCGAACGACGAAGTTCCTCAACTACCTACTACCTCATCTATGATTGCATCTACTATTGCTTTGGAAGATTATATAGAGCTGAGTGCAACATCTTCAAGTACCCCATTTTCTACATCGGATGTTTTTTCGGACTATAGTGATAGTGATCCCGACTTTGAATTATTAAGTCTATCTAGCAAGAATTCATCATCGACAGATTCTGAGGAAGAGGAAGTAGAAAAAATAAACAACAAAACATAGCACCGTCAGTAGTAGAGTGGACATCAATTAATGAAGCCAATGCGTATGTCAACTGTTTTTTTTTTATGAGTACCAACAGCCAAACCATTTTACACCCTCAGATGTTAATTTAGAAGAGCCCTATAGTATTTATAAATTGTTTTTGACGGATGAAGTAATTCAACTCATGGTAGATTAAACAAATCGTTACGCTGAACAGTGTACTGTACAAAGAACGGGAAGGCAAAAAAATACGAGTGGATAGCTACTGATTTTGTTGAAATGAAAAAGTTTTTTGTTGTATTAATTCTTATGGGTATAATTAATTGTCCCGATATCAAATTATTTTGGTCTAAGCAAGATAAATACGGAAACAAATTTATAAAACTATTATTTTTAAGAGATCGATTTTTACAGTTGCTAAAATTCTAGCATTTTGAGGATAATCAAAAAGATGACGGAGATCGTCTTTACAAAGATCGTCTCTTATTGAATATGTTAAACCAAAAGTGTGCGGAGTTGGTAAGACCAAGCAAAGACTTAGTTATAGATGAAAACATGGTGCCGTGGAGAGGTCGCCTCTGGTTTCGTCAGTATATTCCTCTAAAGGTACACAAGTATGGGGTTAAACTTTATAAACTTTGTTTACCTAATGGATACACATGTAACACCAAGGTTTATGCAGGAAAACAAACAATAACAACAAATAATGAAATTGGCCATGCTCATTCTGTTAAGACATTTTTTTGTGGTACACTTCGATCAAACAGAAAGAAATTGCCCAAAGATTTTTTGAACCAGAAACAAAAACGCGGCGAAGTTTCGGGCGTCAATAATAGATCTGGAGCAAAGATTATAAAATGGACCGATAAAAGATAAGTTTTGATGATGACAATTTTAAAGGATCATAAAGGTAAAATTATTGAAACAGGCAAAAATACTCGTGTTGGAAATCCAATAAAAAAACCAGATTGCATAATATCATATAATGCTGCCACAAAGGGTGTAGACATGTCAGACCAGCTAAGTTCCCATTACAGCACATTGAGAAAAACAGTTAAGTGGTTTCGAAAATTAGTTATGGAATTGCTTTTTGGTACAATGATGCTCCTTTGGTACTCCTCAAATTTAGGGAAAGTATCATCGACGCATTGGTCAATAATGTTCAAAGTACTTGGCTTTCCAATACATCTTATAGAAAAAAACATAAACTGACTAGAGTTCCTGGATCTGTCAGAACCAGTCGAAGAAGATGCCGACAGTGTTACAATTTACTTATTTATGTCTAGATTGTTTTAATATCATCCATAAATAATAATAGCAGTATCAATATTGATATATAATATTACAACTTTCAATTTTTAAAATAGATATATATATATATATATATATATATATATATATATATATATACAGTAGACTCCCTCTATAACGAGAAGTGAAATGACAGACTAATTACCTCGTTATAAGCCGATCTCGGTATATCAGACAATAATAATACTGTGCGTACATATGAATCTGTAGTTTTCTAAACCATTAACTTCCTATAGTGAAGCCATTCGGAGCAATATAAGATGCTAATAAATATTGTTTGAATGGCGTTTTTAAAAAAAAGTTATTTACTTTTATTGTCAATGAAATATATTAAAACATAAAAGAGTTGTTTACTTTTATTATCAATGATATACGTTAAAATAAAAAATCTGTACTTATATTTTTTTCCAACTACATAATGTATAAAGCGTATTTTCAAGGATATCATAAACTATTGCTTCTGCAATTTTAAGAACTCTGTCATTTTTAACTGCTTTAAATGGTCCAGTATCATTCCCTCATATTTTCTAAAGATGTGAAACAGTTGTATTTATTCCTTGTAAAGAAGTTTATTGTGGGCTGCAGTTAAGTGTATTGAGGGTCTGTTTGAAAAGGTATTTATTTATACCACACATTTATACGACCAAAAACGTAAAAAACACGTTTTTGGTTCTTATTTTCTCTCGTTATAACCAAATTTGCCTCGCTATAGACGGTTATAGTTCAATAGAAATTTCACGGGACATCTAATGTATCTCGTTATAAGCGAAACCTCGTAATAACCGTGTTCGTTATAGAGGGAGTATACTGTATATATATTTGAAATTTTCGTCATAATGCTTTTTAATTATACGATTCTAGCGACCCACCGGTGGGTCGCTCCGCTGTTACGGACAAACTGTTAGCGACCCACCCGTGTACCGCTCCGGCTTGAACGTGTTAAGCGAAATATAAGAAAAAGTAAACCTATACTGCCACAACTTTGTTGTATTTCTAAGTAAATTAAATTCTATACCTTCATAACTATATATTTTGGGGACATAAATAATATGTTTTTGTCAAAAAATTAATTCCATGGTGACACAACTTTTAATGTGCCGGTGTAGACTAACTAAGATATCTTTATTGAAAGTTATAAAAAATCTAAAGTGGTAAAAGATCTAAACTTTAATTGTGCCAATATTTACTAAAATAATCGGAAAAATATTTAACAAATTGTTACAACTGTAACTGTACAACTGTATAACAGTATTGTTTTAACAAATCTTACTTACTTGGATTAATAGCACAGTCACAATTATTAAAATGTGCTGGTTTTCCACGTACAAGCAACACAAACACACTAAAAGTCAATGTCATACTAAATATGTGCCGGTATAGTGCTGCCTGCTTGTAGTTTATTATACCATGAGTGCTGCCTGTCGAGCAAAATGGAGAGAAACATGCACGTGGCACAACACTATCTACGGGATTCTATGAAGACTATCTTTATGCCGGTTTCGTTCAATTATAAAGTGAAATTTTGTGATTTTTTTACAAAACACCATTTTCTGAAAATGTGCCACTATTGAACTCAGTGAGCGATATTATTGTATAAAGGTCTTAGTTGTTCTTGCTTGCCTTATTCTGCTTTTAACATTTATTTCTTGTAATTTTTTAAATAGAATGTGTTTTTCTGTTTTTTTTTTGTAGGCACTGTAAATTGTTTGAAAAAAAGGTTGGTAAATATGTAAATCTGGGGACTGTCTTATTAATCTGAAATATGTATTATGTTCGACTTTCCATTCTTGTATTTGTTATCATGAAGATATTATATTATATGATATTGTATGTAACAACCTAATGCTTAACATAGCAGTAAATTGCCAAATTGTTGAAAATGTTCAGTCTTTTATTTTAACATCTGTGTTTAATTACAGAGCCCACTTAAAATGCCTCCCAAAAACAAATCTAGAAATGCATTTTACTACTTTATGGAAGATTTCAAACAAAGACAAGGATTTACTTCTAAATCCATGAAGGATGTAGCAGAAGCTGCAGGTCCCCATTGGGCTAGGATGTCTAAAGCAGAAAGAAGACCTTATGAAGACAGGGCAAACAAAGAGAAGGGAGGTTTGAGATATACTTGGGGTGAGTTTTGATGTGGTTGTTGATATGGTACCAGTGTAGTAAGTAGGTAGGATCTCTACAAACCTGAAATTTATGTCAATCAATAGATTCTGATTCTTTTGCAGTACTTTTTATTGAGTGCTGTACATAAATTTTCATATATGCTCCATTTAAAATGTTTTGTTTTTAAAAATCAGTACCCTAAAACAACAAAAATGGCAGTGATGACAATCATTTCATATCCCAACAGAGATAATTCTTACCAGAGATGCCCTAGTTATATAAATAATATGTTATATTGTGAAAATAACAATTAACAGATTTGTAATGACATATTTAAAAATTTAATTGAGACCTACTTTTAACAGGAAATTACTGCTTTGTTACTGGAAAACTTCGTATTTTAACTATTTTGCAGAAAACGGGTACATGTTGGAGATTCTATGTGGGATACAACATTTTTTAAATAAAGTATAGCTTTCAGTTATTCAAAACTTTTGTATTTTATCAACAATTATAAAGTAATTAGTTATTGACTCACCATCAATACCATCCACTTTCGATGTACTAGAGGGTATTTTAAGGTATTGTGAATCTTTGAAGTAATCATTGTTTTTGAACATAAGTGGCTTATGCACAATTAAGCTTGTCTTGCTGGACACTACTGTTCTAGGAGTTGAAGTGTTATACATATTGTACAATAAAATTTGGAAGTCGTTTTTCCAAGGGTGATTATAAACAATTCATACACTATGAATCTGACAGGTTTCGCTAATACTTTCTCCCTGCACTGATTTCCAATTTTGAAAATCTTTGTGAGTATGATTGATTACTTCATAGGTTGGATTTGATCTACAATTCATAATAATTGTTGGTTATTCCGTGGGGCCCCACACAATTTTCTTTCAGTAATTTGGTTCTGTTATGGATTACACAGAATCTGCTGGCATGTAGGTGTGTCCTAGAAGCAAATAGGTATGATTTACTTCCTCTACGGTTTTAGATCCCTTGACAAAGTAGTGCAGTATTACCAGCATTTGGAGAATTTTATTTTATCCAGGGCAACTGTCACAAAAGAATAATATTATCTTCACCTTAGGACTTTGGGTCTCTTAATATTTCACACACACAAAATATGAATTGTAAATATTAATTCTAACATGAAGTTCATATTTTTTAACAAACCGCGTATATTACTGAAAAAAATTAATATTTGATGATTGTATTTTAGGTTTTAGAACATGCAGAACTTTTTACAAAGAATAACATTTTTTCATAAAACTAAAAGTAAAAAAGTTTCTCTTTAAAATATAAAAAAGAAATCCACAAAATCATCTGAAAAAATACACCTATGATATAAAACAATCTTTTATTAGAAGAAATAATTGAAGAAACTGCGAAAATGGGAAAAGAGAAAAAATCTTATGCAAATTTAAAAATGATTGTAATAGACCTGTCAAAATTGTATTGCATAATGAAAATCAAGTTCACACTGCTGTTTCTTTATGAGATTCCTTTAGTCATCTCAAGATCTTGGGCAACACAGTGGGCTAAAGAGACGTTATGCGGAACACTAAAAAGATCCTGCTGAAATTCTGTGGTCACGCCGAATATAGTACTTTTTCTCTTTGCGTAATTTGAAATAAATTCATTAAAGCTTGGTCTCCGATTATCTTTGATCTCATTTTGAAGGGTTCGTGCTTCTTCTGTTTCATTTGAGCCAGCATAAGGTGCAAGACGATTTATGTGAACTAATTTTGGTTTACCTTTCGACAACTTCTTAATTCAGTATATTACGTCATTTATTCTCTTTTTAATTTCGTACAGACCTTCCCATTGTCTTTGCAATTTAGGAGACAAGCCTAGACGACCTTGTGGATTATAAAGCCAAACAAGATCACTTACTTCATAGCTTTCATTCTTGCATCGAGAATCATATTGATCTTTCATTCTGTCACTGGCTAACTGGATGTGTTGTCGAGCAAGTTCATGAATGTTGTTCATTCTTAACTTCAGGCGGTCGACATAATCTTCGCTTGCAACATGTTCTTCAGAAGGTCTGCAGCCAAACTCTAGGTCGCAGGGCAAACAAACTTCACGCCTTAACATCAGGCAAGTTGGAGTCTGGCCTGTAGTTTCATTCACGGCCGAGCGGTAGGCCATTTCTTTCATGTCTACTTGCCAATATCCACTTTTTAGATCGAGTGTGAAGAACCAACGAGAACCAGAAAGAGTATCCAAAGTATTGTCTATTCTGGGCAAAGGGTAACTATCTTTTTTAGTTACCGCATTGAGCTGTCGGTAGTCAATACAAAAACGCGTTGAACCATCTTTATTCTTTACTAGCACTACTGGTGATGTCCATGGACTGTTTGATGGTTCAATTACCCCTTGTTTCTTCATATCTTTGATGATGTCTTCGGCTTCATCTGTTTTCGCAAATGGAAGTCGTCTAGGTTGTTGTCTGATTGACTGAGCGTCTCCGGTATTAATTTTATGCTTTACTATGCTTGTTTTGTCCTTATCATTTTTATCAATGGCAAAAACATCTTGAAATTCTATCAGCATAGACTTCACTTTTTTAGTTCGTTCATCTTAGTTCTTTAGTTTCTTTATCTTTATCAAGATCTTGGCACGTTTTAATCACAATCTCAACAAGCTCCTTTGGATACTTAGATTTCGATGGTTTCTCATTAGTATTCATAGAACAAAACGAATTTACGGGAACACACTCTCCGATCAAAGTTCTTTTACTTAACTTAATAGCAGTTCCCTTTAAATTCATAACTCTTACAGGAACGACATCTCGAATTCTCACCAAAGCTTTTGCCGTCAGGCACTCGGCATTGTTCACATCTTCGACCATCCTTAAACTTTCCTCTCGGCAGTAACCATCAGGTCTGGTCATCAAAATTTTCTCACTATTACCGGGTATTGTTACGTCACAAGTAGTTATTAAGCTAATAACATCTTCTTTGTCTTCATGAAACGGCAACTCTTCACCACTGATCTCGAGAACTCCATCTTTGACATTCAATACAGCCCCAACTTTCCTTAGTAAATCCATCCCCAATATGAACTCATCGGAGATCTCTGCAATTAATACTCTATGTTTCACTGTGGTCTGACCAATGGATACTGACATATTAGCCTCGCCATATGTATTAATTATCTCTCCAGTTGCTGTTCTAAGCTTTACTGTTGCAGGCGATAATTTAAGATGGCCTCGTACAACTTCTGGACGTGCAATAGTTCTTGTTGCAAGCTATGAATTCCACCGGAGGCCGTAATGTTCACAGTTACTATGGGGGCTGCGTTTCTCGAGGTCGGCAGTTGCCCCTTGGTGTCGACCCGTTCTAGTTTTCCGACTGTTGTATCATTTTCTTGCAATTACGGCGCATGTGACCTACGTCACCACAATTCCAACCTCTGTTACGAATCTTCGGCATCGTGTTACGAACTACTTTTCGTACCATTTATTCCAGACGTTCATCGTTTGGTTCGTCGCCTTCTTCAATGGTTCTCACTCGATGGGTCCGTGAAGTTTGACTAGCTGTTTCATGTTCCAATTCAATAGCGAGCGCTTCATCTAGAACTTTCAGTCTTGCTAGTCGTAAAGCTTTCTGTAATTCATTGTCTTTTAACCCATTGACGAAGTTATCTACAGCAATTTCTTCCAAAATGTTGTCTGGTGTCTCTGGATAAGCTAACCGCACTATACTAGCAACATCTGCTTCAAACTCTTGCAAATTTTCACTTGCTCGTTGAATTCTACTTCTTAGTTGCGCCTTCTAGACTTGTTGTAGATGGGCATCTTCGTAACGTTTATCTAGTCGAGTGAACAAGGTCTGGTAACATTTTTCTTGACCCTTAGGAATCGATCTTAGGATATCCGCAACATCACCTCGTAAAGCAGCAGTCAAGGAAACAGCTTTTTCTTGTTCTGTCCAATGATTGGCTATCGCAATAGCTTCAAATTGTCTAAGGTATATGGACCAAAAAGACTTTCCATATGATGTGTCGTTTCGTCTCTAGGTGATTCTTCTTTCACTACCGGATCTAGAACTACTGCATTAACTGGTGGTAGCACTTTCGTATTTGTTATCATGGTCTCTAATTGTTTGATCTTCTTTTCTACGTTGTTTACATTTTTCTGTATCTGATCAAATGTTTTAGAGACTTCGTCAAATTTCTCATTGTTCTGAGTACATACTTTATCGAATCTTCTAGAAACCTTTTCGAGTTTCTCGTCGTTTTGTCTAGCTACTTCTTTAATAATTTGTGAAGTCTCGTCGAATTTTCTAGATACATTCTCGAATGTTTCATCGAATCTTTTGGAAACGTTCTCTAATTTATCATCATTTTTGCTAGAAGATTCTTCAATCATTTGCGAGACGTTTTCAAATTTATTATCATTTTTTTAGAAGTTTCTTCAATCATTTGCGAGACATTCTTAAATTTTCCATCAATTATTTTCGTTAAAACTGCTTCTTCTGCTGATTGAAACTGGAATGTCTCTGGGTCGTCTCCATTCTTGTTGAGAACAGTCTTAAGTCGTTCTTGGAGGATCTTCTTGGACCCGCTGCAGTCTTCATCGCGTTCTTCTAGGTGCTCACGCAACTGTTTTACTGACAGTTCTACTAGCAGCATCTTTGGTCAGGCACACACGTACTTTTGTAAATGTTCTTACAAAGATCACTACCTATCTACGCGGATATTCCCGACGGAAAACTTCTAGTCGCTTTCGAGATGCAATCGTTACACGGGCCACGCCGAATGCATGGTCGTAACAATATGCTCAATATTATCTCGCTTGGAAATTGTCTGTGGATTAAGCCTAATGAGGATATCACTTAAAAACGCGCCTTCAAACTTTACCTCATAGATAGTCGGGAAAAGGTAGATAATAATCTAACAATAACAGAACAATGTTAACAAAATAATAAATTATATAAATAAAAAAATATATAATAGAAAACTAAGCTTAATGGTTCGTTTTTATCCTATTCTTACGAGTATTCAAGAACTTTGGAGTGCTGTAAAATCAAGAGAAATTAATGAAATTAAACAAATTTGTAGTGAAAATGATTCTTTGAAAAACCCCCTATAATATTGATTTAATATCATTTTATTGTAAAAGACCAAAAAAAAATTTTTCCAAAAATACGTCGCCACTCTTGGCGGCGACTCTACAAACTGGAACGTAAGTTTATACTAGCCACCCCACATATCAAAAAAGATAATCTCATCCTCTCAAAAATGTGATCTCAATGTAACTTTTCAATTAACTATAATATCTTCTTCGTCTTTTTTGATATACGCAAATTGCCCGTTTTGTTCCTATTCGTGTGGATAATTTTGTTTTATCTCTTTCTTTCCAGGACTATTCTAAATATTATATTCTTTACCATTCTGTTGATGTGGCAGATCCATTTTCTTTTTCTTTCTTGTACCAATTAATTAATATTGTTTATTTTGCATAGTTTCTTATGTCATTGCTTTTTGTTCTGCCTAATAGTCTTTTTCCGGTTATTCTTCTTCGTATTCTCATCTCATTTGTCTCCAAATATCTATATTTTGTCTGTACACATGCATTAATATTGTTTATTCTGCATAGGTTTCTCATGTCATTGCTTCTTGTTTTGTCTAATAGTCTTTTTCCAATTATTCTTCCTAGTATTCTATATTCTTTTTATATATAAAATTATAAAAAATTATTAAATTCTTTTATTAAATATAAAATCTAAAGTACTTACGCTCTCAGAGCATCTTCAGGGGCATTTCGTCAAAATTGTAGGCTATCCAACAATTCTATGAATGTTATAAACATTAAATAATACATTTACATAAAACTAACAATAGACAAAGAACAAACAGTTGAAAAAAAATTTCAAAATTTAAGAAGCTACGTTGTGGATGACAGCAGGAGATATAATTAATTCTCACATTCTAACATTCATAGAAGTGCTGGATGTCCTACAATTTTGACGAATGCCCCTGAAGATGCTCTGAGAGCGAAATTACTTGGGCAAGGTTTAAGAAAAAACTGTGCTCGATATCTGCCTTTTATTTGATTAAAGTTCATTTATTGGAGCATTCAACCGTACATCACCTTATATCAAAATAAGACATGTGGAATCCGACTGGAGAAATGATAAGAAACTAGAGTCTCGTGCAGCTACAGCAAGAAGAATTGCTACTGCAATGGATTTTAATGATTTTACAGGAATCCATGTAATAATGAAATTTAAAAGTTTGCGTAGCTATATGCGAGAACTAAAAAAAATGGCAGAGCATGATGTCCCGGTGTTCTTTTGGTAAAGTTTATACCTCTAAAGTTGGATGGTTCAAAATACTGGATGGTTTTCTCAAAGCGCACATAAAAGCAAGCAAAACCCCATAAAATTTGGATGATTTGGGTACTTTAAATACTTTAAAAGTGTCTCCAGTAGCTAAATATCGAAGTGTTATTTATAATGTCAGTTTGACCGATAGAGATTCTCTCATATTAGTAGTTTATTTTTAATTTTGGGGCTAATAAGTTCTCTAATAAATATATTGAAAATGGCGTTTCGGCATTCTAAGCTAAAATCTGCAGTATGACTTTTTTGTAGAATCTACTCTCTTGTAAACCTGCAATGCACCTATAAGTTATTCACAATGTGCTTGAAATATTTGGTAAAAAATATCATTGTAGTTATAGCTTAATAATTGTTTTGGCCTAAAGGCGTTATGTGTTTGAAATCGATAACACTCCTCGAAGAGCGATGTATGTTTCGGCTCAAATATAGTAAATTTTAATAAACAACGCCTCCGTCCATGTTAGTAATATTGTGAGTGATCTGTTAGAAATGTCACTAAATGTTTCCCACTTTTTCTCTGCCCGCCAGGGAATTACTGATCGTACCCTATAAAGGTGTTTGTTTCCATTGACATCGTAAACACCCTAAGCTCAAAGCGGGTTAAATATTTACGTTTTACTTTTTTATCATATTTCATACAGGATATCTCGGAAAATATCATATCTACGATAAAATCAAAACCAAAAACTGCTGGGAAAATTATTTAAAAAATACAGTTCGTAGAAATGAAAACATACCAAAAAAAAATATTTTTTTGAAAATTCGTTAATAGGAAATCGAAAAACTGTTTAGTTTTTGCAATTTATTATATAAAATTTGAAGTTATCTCCAAAATAATGGTGGACAAAAAAATGCGATACCTACCGCTTTTCTGTTTTACTTCATAGTAATAATGTAATCCGGCACTGTCCGGAAAATTTTCAAAATGTCTTGTCAATTTTCAACAATTTTATTGTGGTATGTTGATTTTATTTACTATTTTTAATGGGAATTACCAACAATTTCAGTTGAAAATACGTTTATTTTGACGTTTAGATTTCCACTTCGATATAATTTCCAAAATTTGAACTTTTAATCATTATTTTGGATATATCTTCAAATTTTACGTATTAAGTCTTTGAGTCGTCATGGTACACGTGATGTACCATGTTTTTAATTCGTTGTCGCTTACATTGTATTGGTACAATTTTTCTACCACTCTAACAGTAGACAAACACACGGGCATGCCTAAATTCAGATTTTATCGTTCTCTGTAGTCACAAACTTTATTTTATTGTCAGCGCATCGTGTATTGAAGCTTGTTGATCGTTTTGGGTTAATAAGTAACTCAAAACTGAAATATTTACAGAATAATTGTGTTCAAGACTTGTGCTGATGTCGCTAGGTAGTAATAATTAACTTGATTGATAATATTTGTGTGTAAATTGAAAAGCCACAAAGTTTTCTAGTGGTACAATATTCGTACCACCGCTTCGCATATGACATTTTACAAAATTAATTTTTAACTAGGAAAATGTCAAGATTGAGAAAGGACGATATATATTTTACCCTAATTGGCATGACGTGGACAAATTACAGCGAAACTGGATAGTATAGATGAAGAATATAGAGACGATACCATCTGATTCCGAATCCATAGTGGACAATTCTGAAAATGAACATCCCGAAGCAATTGAAACTGCAACGGCGGATGTCAAGGAAATTTATAGCATATCAGGTGAAGAGTCGGAGTCTGGTTTGCCACTAGAGGTGACAACAGATATGACTACAGCTCCTAGACCAGAAAATACTTCTGCTTGTACACCTCCTACATGGTCAACTAATCATAGATCTATCTCTCCCGAAAACTTACATATTCTTCTGAAGTAGCAGGCTTTATTCAAGATTTCGATAATCCAACCCCATATAATATATTTTAATTTATTTTATATTAGACTATATTAGTTGTATGTTCTGCAAACTTGTACCAACTAGTATGATGGTACAAAACATGTACTACCCCGCAACTACAAAAATAAAATCTTAATTGCAAAAAAAACATCTGATTGTGTGTCAATAGTAGATAATTAACCCCTTTGTGTATTTTTTTTATCAATTTGTGAATAAAAATGTTGTTGCTCCACTAGGGCATTTTTTGCCTGAAGACTTTTGCTCCTGAAAGAGTTAAATATTCAAAAACTTTTCCGATTTCCCATAAGCAAATTTTCAAAAGAATATTTTTACAACCTATTTCGCAAATTTTGATTTCTACGCCGTGGACTTTTTTTAAATTGCACTTCTATCCATTTTTGTCGTAGATATGATACTTTCTTATATAACTAAAATATAAGGTTGAAAAATAGGGGTCTTTATCCAGTTTTTACTGTCCATTTTCTAATGAAGGTTTTTCCTTCTAAATTTTCCACGATTTTCAAATTCCGCTTATAAACGAACTCTTGGACATATTTCTACAAAAATCTATTGCCGTACGCACTTAAACCAACTTAAGCTATTTTTGTGATCCTGACTGAACTGCACTGTGGTTAATTTGTTTTAAATCATATTTAATCGAATGTTTATTTTAGATGGACAATGCGTTGAAGAAATAGAGAAGAGACAAAAAGCTGAAGAAAATAATATTGCTAAAATGAAAGATGACATCGACTGCACCTTGAAATTTGCGAAAGAAAATTGTCGCCTCCGAGATGAAATGTTCTTCTTAATCCATATCAATACTTTCTGTTATCATGCCAGTGGTAATCGGTATTATCCCGCTGAAATTGCTATTTCCTGCTTTAGTTTGGAAGATGGCGTTTTACCTCAAAATGTTTTTCATAAAACTATTAAGCCAGGTACATTTTTCTAATAATTCACAAAATTTACATAATGCATGTAGTATATGATTGAGAGTAGACATAAATACCTACAGCAATAACAAACCATGATTGAAAGTGGTATGATATTTGATTAAAACTTGCCATACTTTGGGTTTTATCAAGTATCCATCCAAAAATATTCTTTTGATGTAGGTATAAAGCGTGGATGTAATGTGTCGTTAAAGTAAAAAACATTTTTTATTGATTTGGTGCATGAAAAAATGGTTCCCAAATTGCCAAAAATGTTTTTACTGTAACCATAAGGTATTTCTCCAGTTAACTAGTTAATAAAAATATATGCAAAACTTGGAAGTGAATTGACCGAGTAGTTTTCTCATAATTTTACGATGCGCATCGAAAAAAATACGTTTGAAGAAAAATTTGTTTAAAGTCAATTTACCCATAATTTAAAAAACTAGGCTGATAGTAGGTACCCTCATTTCCTCTTGCTCTCTTTCTCCATTAATTTAGCCTTTTTCTTTTTCTTTTAGTCTTTCTTTTGATTCATTTTTGCTGTCTCTCTTCTTCTTCTTCTGGTTCCTATCCGTTTCGGATGTTGGAAATCATATTGGCAATCATGACCTTGCTCGCTGCGGCTCGAAACAGCTCCGTTGAGGTTTTCTTAAACCATGTTCTTAAATTCCGCAGCCATGATATTCTCCTTCTACCGGGTCCCCGCTTACCTGCTGTCTCTCGGCATAGTATAACTTTAGGTTGTCATAGTTCGTCGCAACGTTTTGAGTACTTTGACTTACATTCACGCCCATGAGTTCTATAATTTTGACAAGTACATACACTTTATTGAAAATGGTAGCGACCAACATAGCAGAGATTTAATGATTCATTGTTGTTCTTTGTGTTTGAACTCAGGTACCAATAATGCTGAGATATCAAGAAATTTAGAAAATAAAAATGAAATAAATGTATTAACAGCAGTAGTAGAAAATCCTAGAATAAGTTCTAGTACCATTGCAGACCAATCTAATATTCAAAATTCCACGGTCTTGAAAATTTTGAAAAAGAATAAATTCCGTTCATATAAATTTCAATGTCATCAAGAACTAAGAGAAGGAGATGCTGAGAGACGAGCGAAATTTGTTATGAAATTTTTGAGATGGCTAATGCAGACAGACAATTTTTAAAAAACATTTTGTTTAGTTATGAATGTACATTTGCATTAAATAATGAACCAAATGTTCAAAATTTTAGGATTAGGTCGACAAGAAAACCTGAGAATATTATTGAAAGCCATACCGTCGAAAAATAAATGTCTGGTTAGGAATATTTACACACAATATTATTGGACCATTTTTCTATGAGGAAAATTTAAATTTAAAAAAGTTTTTAGACTTGCTACAAGAAAAGATTTTACCGAGACTTGCAGAAATAGCTAAAGGTAAAGAAGAAATTTGGTTTTAAATGGATGGATTCCTTGCGCACAATAACTGGAAGGTTAAGGAATTTCCTAAAAACAGCTTTAATATTGTTTGATTGGACCTAACTGTAACATTAAGTGGCCTCCGAGATCGGGAGATCTAGCTTCAAACGATTATTAAAATCTATTCTGACCAAAAATTTACAGATATTTACATTAAAAATGCGAATTATTGAAGAGTGTGCAAAAATAACGCCACGCTTTCTGGCTAATGTTAGACGAGAATTTTACAATCGAACATTTTTATAGTTTTATGTTTAGAAATTCTAGAAAAAAAAACTATATTGAAATTCTTTGACTTTGTTGTATAATCTGGAATTGAATTGGAATGTATTAGAATATCTCACATTAAATAAAGATTTGGCAGTGCTCGCATTCTTGCGTGAATACATCATTGCGATTTTTCGTCGACTGAGTACATTTCATTAACTTTATTGCTTTGTAAATAATATAATTTATTATTTACAAAGTAATATTTATTGTTTGGAGTACGTTTAATTCATATAACAATTTCAACATTTGTTTTTAATACATATTTCAGTCTTCTGCAAATAGTTTCTTATGCCTTTTGATGTAAAATAATTAGGGAAGCAGCAATTCAACAATTTAGAATATCCCATTGAGTTTCCTATGGCCCGTTTGACGATTTACCACCCGGTATAAGCCGATAAATGGTGGACTTCTCAATTCAGATCATCTTTAAACATATTTTTATCGTCTAGTCTATATTTTTTGCAATATTTTGAAATCCTGTAAATATATTCAGCACAATTACATATTATATATTTATGGTAAATAGATCAGACTTAACAGTTGGATAAAAAAAGTTACTTTCATCTCTTTTTATTTCACAACGTATTATGTTTTCTATCTTTTGCGTTATTTTGCCGGTTCTTAAGGCACTCATCACTGTATATTTATGGTAAATAGATCAGACTTAACAGTTGGATAAAAAAAGTTTTATCTTAAAACATATATCCTCTAACTTATTCTGTAAATATTTTAATATGATTTATATATCTTATTGCAGGTAGACTACCGCTGGGGTATGCTAGTGATGCAAAAAAGCAATCTGAAGATTCACATCAACTTCCTATCCCTTTAACTGGTGAATATGACGACAATGTGGAAGAAGTTTATACAGAAATGAAAGAGTTTTTATCCTCTAAAACAGGAAATTCGAAAAATTTTCCTCCCTTATATGCTAAGAAAGATATCGTTAAAATGGTTCAACACGTGTTAGATAGTTGGTGCGCTGATTTTGATGAGCCGCCATTATTTAAAGTTTATTATTTACAGTATATGTTCCAAGTACTAAAAAACTCGGTAGCTAATGACAATGTATGGCCCTTGTATTCAATGGCAGAGACGGAAGTTGATAAGGATCTTTATTCCCATACTGCTGGAATATGTTGTGACTTTCATTCTGTTAGTGA
Source organism: Diabrotica undecimpunctata (assembly GCF_040954645.1). Taxonomy (NCBI): domain Eukaryota; kingdom Metazoa; phylum Arthropoda; class Insecta; order Coleoptera; family Chrysomelidae; genus Diabrotica; species Diabrotica undecimpunctata. The sequence goes on along the minus strand of NC_092804.1, from coordinate 129,106,251 downwards.
AGCTTGTCAATTCTGTAGCCGTTCTGTGGTTGTCAGACTTGCTTATACAATTTGTGATAATTGCTGTTCATTTCTTAATATTCCTATAGAATCTGGAAGACATGTACCTGATCAAGCTTTTACAGCATCCAGTTTGAGTTCAAGAGCTTCATCAAAAGCTAGTTTGTATTCAGCTTCTAGTAAATCTTCTAAGAAGCAATCAGTTCGTGAAGATGACAAAGACACCGTTATATCGTTTTCTAGTGCCTCTCAATGGGAGAACGAATCTGTAATGTCAGACTCCTCTACATCTACTTTCAATAATGGCTTTCCAGGTTTGAAATCTAAATGGACATTAAGCAATTCTCAACCTGTAGCATCCGACTCAATGAGCCAAATGTCAGGCCCGAGCTATGCAAGTGCTATGGGGAATAGAAGACCTAATAGAGATTTTTCTAGTGCTGTGGGAAACAGAGGACCTCAAAAAGAGTTTCCTAAAAATTCCGATAATGATCACTCCAGTGATTCGACTACCGATTATTTAAACAGTCAATCATTTCCGGCTCTGGGAAGAGGAAGAGGTTTGGGCAGAAATCGACGAAATTGATCATTTTTGACTGCAATGGGTCTTGTTCCACTTCATAAGATTGTTAAAAGAATATGTAACTGTTTACATTAGGCGGCTAGCCAATACTCACATTGTCTCTAAAACCACTAACTGAACAAATAATCACTAACTATTGCTTTTATTATATTACAGCGAAATTAAACAACTTTATGAGACTGTTTTACCTTAATTCACAATTTTTCTTTATATGTATTTGAATGAAATAGAAACAAATCTAATACTTCCTCTGTCACTTTTCTTTAAAAGGCATTAGATGGCGCCTGATATGTTGATATAATGATCTAAAATCGCCCGCCATGTAAAAAAAACAATTTGCAACTTTCTGCTTTAACTCTAGAATACTAACCTTATTTTTACTATCATTTACACTAACCATCGTAAAATTTACTACGCTGGGAAAAAAATGTGGTTGCTGAAAAAGTATTTTATATAACTTAATTTTACAAATTATTTTGAACAAGAGCTTCTAAAACCTAAAAATCACAAAAAGAATCATAAATTCTACATTTTAAAACTGCACGGCTGACAACAAAGAGCGCGATGTTCACCACAAAATGGACGTCGGCAGTGCTCGCAATGATGGATTGTCATTCGACGTTTCTTTAGACAGACAAAATTGACACATGGCACGTCTTGACACAGTAGAGCACATTCGTTCTTGCTGCGGCTCCATATTTAAAATATTTTCAATAAACAACTTTACCGAGCTGTTCAAAGTTGGTCAATTTACACGATGTAGCCAAGGTTTGTTCAGATAATATGGCCATAAATTTTCTTCTGCTGATGGTGTTTTCTGCTGTCGTTGTTGGTTATGATTATAAATTATCCAAGAGTGTATGCAAGCTATATTTAACATGCCATAGAACAGGCAAAGAGGCCATCTTGTTTTTTTAGAGATGTTCATGTTTCCGCACATTTGGTCAAATTTTGGCCAATCCGTACTTGGTTGCATTATAAAATATAATGATATCTGGCTTTCCTGTTGGATCAAATTCTACTGGAACATATCAGTAGATTGTCGACAGAACAAGCACAGTTTCATTTTGCCGTAGAGTACCAACTATAGTTAAATTGTAAGGTTTTAAGAGGTCTGTTGCTAACGGTACTGACGTAAATCAATTATCCATGGTTATGTTACGGTTACTTCCATACTCACCCTGAGTTAATTGTTTTACATAATATTCTTCTAGAGGCTGTCCATTGATGTTAGTTCCATCGAACATATATTTGGTATTTACATCACACAGCATCTATTTTGAGTCCATATTTGGCTGGCTTGTTTGGGATATATATCCAGAAAGGACATCTTCCCCTAAAAGCCAATAACTACTCATCGATTGTTCGGTATGATCGGAGCTTATAAGACGTTTTGCCGTTCTGTATAAGATCATCCCATATTTCACGAATGGCTGCTGATAGGTATGTTTCGTTTCTGCCTGGTCTAGACATTTTATCATCAAAACGTAGACATTCTATAAGAAATTCAAATCTTTCCCGGTCCATAATTGCTTTTTATATCGCCCCAGAAATTTTGTGATCAAGCATTTGTCTTGTCGCTAAATGATTGTCCTTTTGGGCAGCAGCAAAAATAAGTAGTCTTAGAAGTGCATACAATTCGTCAATATTTAGTATCGAGTTTGTAAGTTTTTCGACTTTATATTTTTGGGCCCTAACACAAATTTCAACATTTGTGTTTGTGTTTCCTTGGTGTTATCAGTGGGGCCTTGAATAAAATGTACGAAGTTACTGTGCCCATTTTTACCTTTTAGACTCTACAGCAACCGAGTTTGCTTCCCTTTAGCTGCAATTTCTGGAGATTCTTCTTCGTTTCGTGGAGTTTACTGAGCAGGTCATTTCTTTTTCTTGTCTGTTTTAGAGCGATTACTTTCTTTTCTTGAAAACGCTGAAGTAAACTGTTTTTCCAACTCATTTCTCTTCTTAGAATTTCTTTTTCTTTTCTTACTACTGGATGGCAAGTCATGGTCGAAATCTGAGTTATTTTCGTTTGATGGTTCGAATTCTGATTGAGATGGACTGAATGCTTTTAAAACGGCATCTTCTGTTTCAGATCCATTTTCTGATTTATCAGAATTTTTATCAGATTCATCTGGCGACAACTTCGAGTCACAATTACAACTCAGCTCCCGCTGCGTTAGAGTGTGTGCGTGTCTCTATTTTTCGTATTCATATTTTCATATTATTATCATGTATTCATATTATTGACGGAAAAATTACGATGGTTAGTGTTCTAGGGTTAAGCAAATGTACAAAAATTATACGAACAGGAATAAATGTTTCTATATATGGGCTACGAAAGAGCTATAAAGTTAATTTGACTTTAATACATTAAGAAAAAAATCGATAATTTATTCCCTAGAATGAATATATTTTGCACAATTCTATATTTTGATTTTAACGATTAGTTTCTATTTAATTAAGTTTTTATTAAATCACCCACTAAACTCAATTAGAAAGTATTAAACATACAGAAATATTGTTTTTCAAGAACTAAGAGAAGGAGATGCTGAGAGACGAGCGAAATTTGTTATGAAATTTTTGAGATGGCTAATGCAGACAGACAATTTTTAAAAAACATTTTGTTTAGTTATGAATGTACATTTGCATTAAATAATGAACCAAATGTTCAAAATTTTAGGATTAGGTCGACAAGAAAACCTGAGAATATTATTGAAAGCCATACCGTCGAAAAATAAATGTCTGGTTAGGAATATTTACACACAATATTATTGGACCATTTTTCTATGAGGAAAATTTAAATTTAAAAAAGTTTTTAGACTTGCTACAAGAAAAGATTTTACCGAGACTTGCAGAAATAGCTAAAGGTAAAGAAGAAATTTGGTTTTAAATGGATGGATTCCTTGCGCACAATAACTGGAAGGTTAAGGAATTTCCTAAAAACAGCTTTAATATTGTTTGATTGGACCTAACTGTAACATTAAGGTATGCTAGTGATGCAAAAAAGCAATCTGAAGATTCACATCAACTTCCTATCCCTTTAACTGGTGAATATGACGACAATGTGGAAGAAGTTTATACAGAAATGAAAGAGTTTTTATCCTCTAAAACAGGAAATTCGAAAAATTTTCCTCCCTTATATGCTAAGAAAGATATCGTTAAAATGGTTCAACACGTGTTAGATAGTTGGTGCGCTGATTTTGATGAGCCGCCATTATTTAAAGTTTATTATTTACAGTATATGTTCCAAGTACTAAAAAACTCGGTAGCTAATGACAATGTATGGCCCTTGTATTCAATGGCAGAGACGGAAGTTGATAAGGATCTTTATTCCCATACTGCTGGAATATGTTGTGACTTTCATTCTGTTAGTGAAGCTTGTCAATTCTGTAGCCGTTCTGTGGTTGTCAGACTTGCTTATACAATTTGTGATAATTGCTGTTCATTTCTTAATATTCCTATAGAATCTGGAAGACATGTACCTGATCAAGCTTTTACAGCATCCAGTTTGAGTTCAAGAGCTTCATCAAAAGCTAGTTTGTATTCAGCTTCTAGTAAATCTTCTAAGAAGCAATCAGTTCGTGAAGATGACAAAGACACCGTTATATCGTTTTCTAGTGCCTCTCAATGGGAGAACGAATCTGTAATGTCAGACTCCTCTACATCTACTTTCAATAATGGCTTTCCAGGTTTGAAATCTAAATGGACATTAAGCAATTCTCAACCTGTAGCATCCGACTCAATGAGCCAAATGTCAGGCCCGAGCTATGCAAGTGCTATGGGGAATAGAAGACCTAATAGAGATTTTTCTAGTGCTGTGGGAAACAGAGGACCTCAAAAAGAGTTTCCTAAAAATTCCGATAATGATCACTCCAGTGATTCGACTACCGATTATTTAAACAGTCAATCATTTCCGGCTCTGGGAAGAGGAAGAGGTTTGGGCAGAAATCGACGAAATTGATCATTTTTGACTGCAATGGGTCTTGTTCCACTTCATAAGATTGTTAAAAGAATATGTAACTGTTTACATTAGGCGGCTAGCCAATACTCACATTGTCTCTAAAACCACTAACTGAACAAATAATCACTAACTATTGCTTTTATTATATTACAGCGAAATTAAACAACTTTATGAGACTGTTTTACCTTAATTCACAATTTTTCTTTATATGTATTTGAATGAAATAGAAACAAATCTAATACTTCCTCTGTCACTTTTCTTTAAAAGGCATTAGATGGCGCCTGATATGTTGATATAATGATCTAAAATCGCCCGCCATGTAAAAAAAACAATTTGCAACTTTCTGCTTTAACTCTAGAATACTAACCTTATTTTTACTATCATTTACACTAACCATCGTAAAATTTACTACGCTGGGAAAAAAATGTGGTTGCTGAAAAAGTATTTTATATAACTTAATTTTACAAATTATTTTGAACAAGAGCTTCTAAAACCTAAAAATCACAAAAAGAATCATAAATTCTACATTTTAAAACTGCACGGCTGACAACAAAGAGCGCGATGTTCACCACAAAATGGACGTCGGCAGTGCTCGCAATGATGGATTGTCATTCGACGTTTCTTTAGACAGACAAAATTGACACATGGCACGTCTTGACACAGTAGAGCACATTCGTTCTTGCTGCGGCTCCATATTTAAAATATTTTCAATAAACAACTTTACCGAGCTGTTCAAAGTTGGTCAATTTACACGATGTAGCCAAGGTTTGTTCAGATAATATGGCCATAAATTTTCTTCTGCTGATGGTGTTTTCTGCTGTCGTTGTTGGTTATGATTATAAATTATCCAAGAGTGTATGCAAGCTATATTTAACATGCCATAGAACAGGCAAAGAGGCCATCTTGTTTTTTTAGAGATGTTCATGTTTCCGCACATTTGGTCAAATTTTGGCCAATCCGTACTTGGTTGCATTATAAAATATAATGATATCTGGCTTTCCTGTTGGATCAAATTCTACTGGAACATATCAGTAGATTGTCGACAGAACAAGCACAGTTTCATTTTGCCGTAGAGTACCAACTATAGTTAAATTGTAAGGTTTTAAGAGGTCTGTTGCTAACGGTACTGACGTAAATCAATTATCCATGGTTATGTTACGGTTACTTCCATACTCACCCTGAGTTAATTGTTTTACATAATATTCTTCTAGAGGCTGTCCATTGATGTTAGTTCCATCGAACATATATTTGGTATTTACATCACACAGCATCTATTTTGAGTCCATATTTGGCTGGCTTGTTTGGGATATATATCCAGAAAGGACATCTTCCCCTAAAAGCCAATAACTACTCATCGATTGTTCGGTATGATCGGAGCTTATAAGACGTTTTGCCGTTCTGTATAAGATCATCCCATATTTCACGAATGGCTGCTGATAGGTATGTTTCGTTTCTGCCTGGTCTAGACATTTTATCATCAAAACGTAGACATTCTATAAGAAATTCAAATCTTTCCCGGTCCATAATTGCTTTTTATATCGCCCCAGAAATTTTGTGATCAAGCATTTGTCTTGTCGCTAAATGATTGTCCTTTTGGGCAGCAGCAAAAATAAGTAGTCTTAGAAGTGCATACAATTCGTCAATATTTAGTATCGAGTTTGTAAGTTTTTCGACTTTATATTTTTGCGCCCTAACACAAATTTCAACATTTGTGTTTGTGTTTCCTTGGTGTTATCAGTGGGGCCTTGAATAAAATGTACGAAGTTACTGTGCCCATTTTTACCTTTTAGACTCTACAGCAACCGAGTTTGCTTCCCTTTAGCTGCAATTTCTGGAGATTCTTCTTCGTTTCGTGGAGTTTACTGAGCAGGTCATTTCTTTTTCTTGTCTGTTTTAGAGCGATTACTTTCTTTTCTTGAAAACGCTGAAGTAAACTGTTTTTCCAACTCATTTCTCTTCTTAGAATTTCTTTTTCTTTTCTTACTACTGGATGGCAAGTCATGGTCGAAATCTGAGTTATTTTCGTTTGATGGTTCGAATTCTGATTGAGATGGACTGAATGCTTTTAAAACGGCATCTTCTGTTTCAGATCCATTTTCTGATTTATCAGAATTTTTATCAGATTCATCTGGCGACAACTTCGAGTCACAATTACAACTCAGCTCCCGCTGCGTTAGAGTGTGTGCGTGTCTCTATTTTTCGTATTCATATTTTCATATTATTATCATGTATTCATATTATTGACGGAAAAATTACGATGGTTAGTGTTCTAGGGTTAAGCAAATGTACAAAAATTATACGAACAGGAATAAATGTTTCTATATATGGGCTACGAAAGAGCTATAAAGTTAATTTGACTTTAATACATTAAGAAAAAAATCGATAATTTATTCCCTAGAATGAATATATTTTGCACAATTCTATATTTTGATTTTAACGATTAGTTTCTATTTAATTAAGTTTTTATTAAATCACCCACTAAACTCAATTAGAAAGTATTAAACATACAGAAATATTGTTTTTGATTTAAATTTAACATAGATTTAGACATTTTCTAGTGAGTATCTATAGTCACAATAATAGCATATTTCGTCTTCTGTTATTTGACCATTTCTGAGACTTCAGCGATTTTGTCATAACAGTGATCAATATACCATCGTCATCTACTACTGTAATGACTCGAGCGTGTACATTTTTTATATGAAATTGGAACATATTTTTAATGTTCTTCAAATCAAATTTCTTAACGTTATCAGCAATGTTTTTCCTAGAAAACCTGTGATGAGCTTCTTGTTTGTCTCGATTCTCTTCCATCTCTGGTAGCTCAACTATTTCTTCATCCGACGTAGTTCCGTCCACCAGCGAGTAACGTTCTGGATCCTCCTCTCCCTCAACATGTCTCTAGATGTTCCTTTCGTGTATATTTTAATGTTGTTTATTCTTCCAAAAACTGAATGACGGAATTGTCGACATCAGATAACGTTTTCCTTTGGATTTTCTTCCTTTTTGTGGACGTACAAGAAAATATGTATAGAAGTTTCATCGGCTGTCTCACAGGATCTACATTCTGTCACGTATATTTCAATTGTTTTCGGATTCAGTTGACAATTGCCTATTAAACTAAACTAATAGTTCCAAAGAGCTTGTGAATATTTTGTTTTTTAGAAAGGTTAAAATGTTGTAGAAGTGTAGCAAATTCCAGCTACTTTTTTCATTGACTCAGGGTTAAATACTTAGTTACTTTATAACAAAGATTCAAACAATTTTAACATCATCTACATCATTGATACAAGGCATTGTTTTGTTACAAGGTATGATTAGGAGTTACACATTTTACGTAATGTTTAAAATTAAGATATGGATAAGAAATTACTCAAATAATCTTCAGCTTGTTTGCAGACTACTACGTAAACTTAATATAAGTAGAACTCATGTTGTAGAAATAGCAGCACCTTTCCAAAAAATGAAAAGTGATAGGTAAACAGTCTCAAATTAACAATTAGAATCTCTCTTCGGACATAGATTTAAGAATCTTTCGTTATTTACTGTATATATTGTGTAATTTACACCTTGTAGTAGGTTGTTTGTGATAATTTTTTGATTTCTTCAGCCTAAGATGGCTACCTAATTTTTTATTGCTATTTTTATTGGTTTACTTTTGAGGTCTTCAATATTATTTTTTAATTATGAATAGCATATTTCTAAAATGTCTGATATCCATAAAATGGTGAAAATCGGGTAAATTTTAATTGATAAACTAATATTGGATAATTAATGAAAATTGTGTTTTTATTCTTAGTTTACAATAAGTAATAGCTTTTAAAATCTATTCAGTCATCATCATCGTCATTCCAAATAGAGTTTTCAACGGCATTACTTGTATCAGCTGATAAAATTTTCTGCGAAAATGACGTGTCAGGATACTGTTCGAAAATATCTGGCTTACTTAAAAGTCATTTAACAACTTTCAACTTCTCGATCGTACTTAAATGGCCTAAGTCTTCACTGCTTGGATTAAGAGATGACTATTTCTTCCCCCCTCTTAACAGTTTATGGAAACATATGGAAAGGTAGCATGGACTTGCTACCTGTTATATCTATGGATTTCATTTCTGTTATATTGAAGTCCATTTTGAATTTTATGTGCCTCCTAACCGATAGTTTCCGCTCATCAGTAAACCGGTTCGCCGAGAACAAACACATATCCAAATTTATGTGGTAATCAGTTGGTAACAAAGTTCAGTTTTCCGTAATGTTTTTTCTACTCTTCCAAAAACCCGATCTACTGACAAATAACGTTGCCCTCGTACCGGAAGAGTAATATTAATTGCACCTACTAAAATCTTTCATACTTCGTCCTCCTTTTCACACTTGATTACTTGTTCACAATAGCTACATATATCTGTACGGGGTGTACCAAATCCAAGATTGAATTCAGTGGTAAATACTTTGTAGTAGAGATGATATTTACAAGGTTGGGTTTCTGCGTTTTCTTTATTTACTTCCAGGAATAACTTTCACATTTCTCTTGAAGAATCTGAAAGGTATGAAGGTAAATATTTTCGGTTCGGTATCTGAAACGAAAGAGAAAATAATTGTTACTTATCCGAGGCTTTACACAGCATATTCTCTTTGCCGTTTACTACATCCCAATCGCCATTTCTTGCCGTATATATCTTCTTCAGTGAAGATTCTTTTTTCCATTGCTGTTTTTATTTGTTCGTTCCACTGTAATGTAGGACGCCTCTTTTCCTTCTTCGATTTGGTTTCCATTTCCAAGTTCTCAACGGTATTCTTGTCTCTTCCATCCTTTGCATATTTCCATAACGTTATTCACATTAATATATGAAAAAACTAAGAAAATATCTAAGTAATGAGTAACTATCAATGGTTGGGCTACAAAACTTTTAATAAGAATGACAGTAATATTTTTCTTTCTCTCGTCCATAATGTCTTGAACTGCACTTGAAACTCAAGATGTGTTGACGAATCAAATCCTTTATGTTGTTAACACGGATATTAGTACGTTTTCCTCCTCTTGTTTCGTGTCTGGAAGAACCATTTCGGAAGTAATACGCAGCAAGACGTTGAACACGTTAGGTCGGTCTTCTGAGAATGCTGTAGAAACCGGCAGTCTTCTTTCTGAACAAAGTAGGATATAGAAAATTCTCTATTTCTTTTAACTTAATGTTCCTCTAACACGTTCTGTTTTTGTACTTGTACGGCACTGGTAATAAATGAATATTGTTCTACTTTACTTTCACGACCGTAAATGATTGTATGAAAACGCTTACTTAAAGTATCTTCTTCTTATGGTGCCGTGCACCTATAGTGCGTTGGCGAATTATCTTAAGGTCAGACGTCTGTCTTTTGCGGCATGTAAAAGTTCGCCAGTGTTAGTTACGCCTGTCCAGTTCTTTATATTTCGCAGCCACGACATTTGTTTGCGACCTACTCCTCTCTTGCCCTCAATCTTTCCTTGGATAATTAGTTGAGAGATTGCATATTTTTCCCCTCTCAGGATGTGGCCCAGGTATCCAATCTTTCGTGCCTTGATCAAGCTGAGCAATTCTCTCTCAGTATTTGCTCTTCTTAGGACTTCCTCGTTTCTCACCCTATCTGTCCATGGTATGCGGAACATTCTTCGCAAGGTCCACATTTCGAAGGCTTCCAACTTGTTAATGGAAGATATTTTCAACGTCCATGTCTCCATGCCGTATTAAAGTCTCTACAAGTAATAAATTATCCTGACAACGTCCACCAGTATTTATCTATACTTTGAACCCACTGTGCGGGTGTTTGTAAATTTTTTTCTCGCGGTACGACCTTTGTGAAACAGTACCTCTTTTTCAACACTAGCTATTATCGTTATTCACACAAATAAACAATAGAAATATTAATTAAATAAATAATATATAAATAAATAATAATAAAAACAATAAAAAAAATAAATAATATAAACAATAAAAAAATAAATGATAAAAATAATAGAAAAACACTGCAATTTGTAACACAGATTGTGGCCACTTACTGTACGCATCAACTAGAAGCAAACTAGTAAACAGCAGTGATCAGTCACATGACTCCTACGCGCTTATAGATTGGCCAGGCGGATTTAGGACGCTTTGAAAATAAAACCACTAGGGAGGTGAGACGTTTTGACAATAAATACAATTTTCAAATTCACTTTTAAATGATAAATAAGCGGTTTTGTTCCATAAAACTTTGGATTTAGACACTTTGGAAATAAGCTCGTTATATATAGTTTGGGATACGGAGTTTGTTTTGTGTTACTCACATTTATTCTTTCCCTAATATCATATTTTACTTCTTCGTGTCATCATGTTTGTTGCATATATTAATAATTTGCTCTATATTAAATAGCATTTCCTTTTTTTTGTTGTAACATTTTTGTCAGATTATTGGATTCAATTCTCCTTTTGGCAATTTTATAATCCATTTTTGATGTTTCCTTCTATTGTGGTGTTTTTAGGTTTCATATATTTTACGATCGAGGTACAGAAAATTATATTTTAGCAATTAATGAGACACAAATTAAAACACATTGGTTGATACATAACAGTCGCCTAATGTAAACTAGTATATATCTATATTATTTTTCTTTAATAGTTTTAAGCATAGTGTGATACAGATCACAAAATAAACTATCTTTTCAAATGTTACGTTACAGTCAGATTTAGACAACGTCTTATCGTCTGAAAGCGGAAACATTAAGAATATTTTATATTTTAATTTCTCTGGTATTATCGCCACGTATCTTAATTATTCGGAGTGTTAAGTATTTGTTGTTTGAATATTCTTTTTTTAAGAGGATTTCCATGGAGAAAGTTTCAATAATGCACACCTTGTTTTGTATGGAAAGTTGTAAGCTGAAAATTCTAGTTATTTTAATAACCTTCTATTATTATAAGTATTTTTGTTATGAATGTTTTGATAGTTTCCATGTAGGATGAGATTTTAAATATTCCTTGACAAACTGTATGTAGGTATACATTTAAGTTTTTTAATTTTTAACGAGTAAATAATATGCTTTTTGATACTAATTTATGATATGTTATTTAATTATGCTATTATTTGTTGGGTTGCCTCTTATCGGACTTATTACTTCTGCATGTAGTGGACAAATTTAATTATTTATCCTGTCTGTTGTGAACAGTGTTCGCAACACTCAACGAAACGGAAACTATCTTTTTCGGTTAACTAGTTGCAAATACGCCTGCGTAACAATCCTTCCAATCGGAAGAGTCCTGGAACTATTTCGGGTAGCCCGAAATAAAATATGTGTTTAATAAACTTCTGAAAATTTAAATGTTTATGTTAGTAAATAAGCTAAAAGTTTTAAATGGTGTTACCATTATTTTACAGTATATCACAATGTTGGAACTTGACCTAATATTATTTTTGTAAGAGGAGTTTTTATTACTTGTTCATTAAAAGATTTATGTGCATTATTATTACGTGTTTTATTTAATAACCTATCAACCTTGGTGCTAGATAATATAAGGGTATAATATAAAAAACAATTTTCCAAGAGTCATTTTTATAAAGGCTTACTTTCAAGGTCGTTACAAAAGTCACCCTGTTAATATCTAAAATTCAAAAATTAGTATGAGTATTAATAGGTGTCCGGAGAGACTACCCATAAAATCGTATTAAAAATTTTTAAGCGTTTGGAACAAAGCGTTTGGCTTTTTATTCAAAAAGTAATACAATCTTTTTAACGAAATAAAACAACAACTTAATTCATTATGGATGGTTATTTACTACAGCTTACAGTCTTCGACTTTCAAAATTTCATTTCAATTATTTAACAAATTTAATTTTCTTCATAAAAAAATTATACTTTTAAGTCTCTACGATACACTATTTTCGTGAAACATTGATTTGTACTTTTCATATATGAATGCATGTTTAAATTGTCTAAATAGGGGAGGTACTGGATTCTTGGGATAAAGCCTATTCAGAGTTTGCCGTACCCTCAATATAAATAGCGATCTATTTCATATGTCTCTCGTTTAAATTCTGTTATTCCAATTCCCTCTTCTACATTATTTTAAAAATTATTTATTTAAACTGATAAGAAAGTGTTTAATCACCTACTACTCGATATAAGATCCTCAAGCAATATTTTTGTATTCCGAAGAGCAGTCGAGAAGTTTTTATTTATCTAAATGTTACTATAGTATAGATGAATTTTTTGAGGACAGTTGCGCTAATTATACTTTATTTTTATGAACGAGAGAGTAATTAGCATAATTTTAACTGGTAGCTCCGACCACTCCATGGGCGTGCTCAAGATTAATTGAAAAATTACTTTGAATAATTGTAAAAAATAAATGAATTATTTCAGTGTTATAAAGTGTTATGTGTATGTAAACAAAAGTGACCTCTTTTATCACACACTATATTAGAACTGACTGGTCTACATTAAAAAGGGTTTTAAAAAATTCACATTTTTTTTAATTTTTAAAAATTACAAAAGAGAAAAAGACTTTTTAAAACCGTCTAAGGTATGTTAAATAGATGAATAAAAATATTAATATAAAACTTACAGCTACTTGTTACAAATCCAAATCAGATTCAGAAGATGAACTTTCAGAACCAAGATTTATAATAACTGGCTCGATCATTTTATCAGTAATATTGTCCAGCTTCCACATTTTTTCCTCTTCTTTAATAGTGTGATTTACTGCCTTTTCCCAGTTTTCAGGTTTTACATTATTTACGGCCTCCAAAAACAACTGTTTAACATCATGAATTTTAAAAGTGGTATTTTTTCTTGAAACTTCACTCTTTATCTGTGCCCATACCAGTTCAATCGGGTTTAATTCACAATGATATGGTGGGGATCTAAGTACTGTCATTCCACGATTTTTGGCAATTTCATCAATTTCGTATTTTTTAAATTTTTCTTTATGAAGGGCACACAACGAATAAAGTTCCTTTCTTATAGATCCGGGATGGTACGTAATATTTTTTGAACTCAGCCAATTCTGCAAGTCTTTTTTTAACCACTTGGTTGTGGGCAGTCCTTCTATAAGTCTGGAGTGATAACTTGCATTATCCATTACTATTACACAGTTCTTAGGAAGAAGATCTATCATTTGTTCGAACCATTCTTGAAAGACATCAGCGTTCATGTCTTCATGGTAGTCACCGGTACGAGTTGATTCAAAAGTTAATAAACCACCTTCAACAAAACCGTCTGAACTGCCAATGTGTACTATTATCAGCCTGCGTCCCTTTCCTGATGGTGGGTTTAAACCAGTAGATAAGTTATTTACAAAAGCGTGCCTTTGACTTGTAACAGTTTCATCCTGCCAAAATTTATTTGGTGTATGACCCTCTTTGATCCATGTTTCATCAAGATAAAATATTTTTCTTTTTTGGTTTCTCATTTCCTTTATGGTTCTTAGAAAATGTCTTCTCCATATGACAGTATCGCTTCTTTCTAATAAAATAGACTTTCTGGGATTCTTTCTCCAGCGGAAGCCTATTTCTTTTAAAAGTTTCCATAACGTACTTCGACTCATTTCTGGGTAATCCTTATCATCTCGAACTGAGACAAGAACTTTATCCAATGTTGGAAATTCTTGTCTAAAGAAGAATTCATGCACTTTCCGTCGAAGTCCTTCTTTAAAATGATATTCTATTTGAAATTTTGGTTTCCCTGGAGCATTACGTGGCATTTGAAAACTACCACATTTCTCTTCTTTAATAACTCTGTAAATCGTAGATTTCCCAACACCAAGTGTACTGCTAACTAACTCAACGGTCTCATCAACACTTTCACATAAACGTTTGTCTGTAAATGATTTAAAACAATTAAATATTTTTTTCATTAACTGTTAGAGGACCAATTTTTCGGCGTTTACACGGCACTTCCAAATTTTCCATAACACTAGTATACACAATAAACTGCACCTTGCAACTGAAGTACCTACTTTTAGTGAACTGTTAAGAATTTTGAATACGCCACTTGGACCTTCCTATATACAAAATGGAAAAACCCACTATCACATTTTCTGTGGAATAAGTTTAGAAGGTAATTATCTAGTCAATTACTGTCGTAGATTCCTGGAATTAAAGAATTAAATGTTTGATTGTTGAAACCCTTACTTCATGGAATGCACTCATTTCAGATAAAATAAAACGTTTTATTTTATCTAAAGAATTAAACTTTATTTTGCAAATAGATAAAATAAAACGTTTTATTTTATCTAAAGAATTAAACTTTATTTTGCAAATAGGTAGGTACTTATTAAACTTTTATTGGTTATATATAACCAATAAAATAAACATCTTACATTTCTTGCAAATTCATTAGTACCTGTTAACCTCCATCACTCCGACACTGGCAACCTTATTTAGGGATTAGGAACCCTCACAACTATTGTATTCTATTCTGCTCCAACCTTTATACCTGGTGGTCATACTCAATTTAAAATTGTTTTCCTATATACTTCTGTAAACTTGTTGACAAATATCTGTTTTTCATTGAGTCACCCGTATCAACAGTTTAGGGATTTGCATACATAATTTATTGTTTTATTACTCTCTCATACATAAAAATACACTATAAAAAGAGTAAAAGAAATTAAATCATTTCAATCATCATAATATATATTTTTTTAATTATGAAAATTTTATAATTAGTGTTTTATTGTATCTTGTGCCTTGTTTGTACTATAGGTACTATGTTGTGTTTTATAAATGTAAACTCGTTTTAATAAATTTCTCTCTCGTTAAATTGTCTAAATAACTACTATTTAAATGGGAATAAGCCACAATTAAAGGTTAAAATACGTTTATTGACGTTTCAATTTCCACTTCGGAAATCGTTCTCAAAATACAAACATTAGTAAATTAAACAAATTTTGTTTTTTGTTACTTAGTGAAAAATTCTTCTAATAATTTAATTTTATCTGACTCATTTATATTGACAATTCAATATATAGTTCATCCCAAACCCTTCTTTCAGTGCGTCACAGTTGATCGAATTCTCTCTAACGCATTAAGCTAGAAGTGACAGAAAAAAACGTGAGTCTGTGATTATTATACATAGAACTTAGAAAATTATATATCGTTCACGGGTATTTGCATATTAAAGCGAATTATAGGGTAGAGTGAGGTTAACTGAACAGGTAGGTTAACTGAACACTTCAACGTACCTGCCATCTGTTAGAGAGAATCAGAGCCGTGCACATGTAGTTTAAAGCAAACTCTACAAACAGCCACTACTTGTGGCCACTAAAGATTTCTATATAACCTACAGGGAATTGTCAGTGAAGTCAACATGGTTTTTATTGGATGCAAGTAAATTTTTCGCTCTGTGAAAATTCTTATTTTTAAGCAGATTAAAATATAATTTAGCCAGTTATTTTGTACACAGTTTTTGAGGTAAGTATGAGCCATCTATTCCACTATTTGAAGTTAGTATATTTGGCGTTGTTCTTAGAATTATTATTATTTATAATTTTTATTACCTAGTTGGGTTAATTGAACACTCACCGTGTGAGGTTAGATGAACATATGTCCAGTTAACCTACTATAAGGCGGTACGCAGATAAACTGCTTTTAAAATTGGTTTATGGGTCACCTGCAATAATACATTTAATTGTAAATCATTCATGTGGGCGTCACGTCTAAATGTATTGGTTCCAAGTCAACAATAAACAAATTGGCTCAGCAAATATCATTTAAGCGCCTTGTCTTAATATTTTTACTGGTTTCTATTTATTATTACTTTATAATTTTTTTTTGTTTCAGAAAATGCCAAGGAAAAGAATACGAACGACAAACAATGGGTCCTACAGTTCAGAAACATTAAAACAGGCTTGCAAAGAAGTCTTAGAAAATAGTCGTTCGGTAAGAAACGTAGCTATCCAGTTTGGTCTTCCGAGAATTACACTAAAACGTTATGTAGACAAGTGCCGCGACCATGATTTGGGGACGGTTAATTTTCGCCCAAGTAATGAACACCTAATGGTATTTTCTCAAGACGAAGAACTGCTTCTTAAAAAATATTTACAAGAAGCTTGCAACATTCATTATGGATTGTCAGCCAAACAAGGTCGAAGGTTGGCATATGAATTTGCTGTAGCTAACAACAAAACTATAAAGGAGAGTTGGATTCGGGATGGAATGGCAGGAAGGGAGTGGATGTTTAATTTTATGGGAAGACACAGATTATCATTAAGAACCCCTGAACAAACTAGCCTTAGTAGGGCGACCAGCTTTAATAAAGAAAATGTACAAGCATTTTTCAAAAATCTGAGAGAGCTTAAAAATAGATATAAGTTACATGCCAATGATGTCTATAATCTAGATGAGACAGGTGTAACGACGGTGCACAAACCACCAAAAGTATTGGCCGCAACAGGCAAAAGAAGCGTGGGGCAAATGACTTCTGCCGAAAGAGGGGTCCTTGTTACCTTGGTGGCAATTATTGGCGCCACTGGAAGGTATGTGCCACCCTACTTTATATTTCCACGCGTGCATTTTAAGGATAACATGCTTCACGGAGCCCCTACTGGAAGCTAAGGTGCCGCAACACCATCTGGGTGGATGAGAAGTGAACTCTTTTTGCCTGTTTTGCAACATTTTGCTCAACATGAAAGACCGTCAAAGGAACACCCAAAACTAATGATTATCGACAATCATGAAAGTCACTTAAGCATAACGGCACTAGATTTTGCGAAGGAAAATGGAATAATCCTTTTAACGTTACCTCCTCACTGCAGTCACAAGCTGCAGCCGCTAGATGTGGCTGTGTTTGCCTCGTTAAAAAAATTTTATGGTGCCGCTTGTGACAGGTGGATGGTGAATAATTCGGGAAAGACTATCACCATTTATGATGTTGCAAATCTAGTAGGAGAAGCTTTCCTTCAAGCTTTCACACCAAAAAATATATGCAGTGGATTTAGAGCTACTGGCATAGAGCCGTTTAATGATCAAATATTTTCTGATGATGACTATTTGTCATCATATGTAACAGATAGGCCAAATCCAAAGAACGGACAACAGACTTCGTCCAACAGTGGTCAAATAGGAACATCAGAAGAAAACTCTCAAACATTAAAAATTCAAATATCTCCGATAATTATTGAAAAAACTGTTCGTCTTCATCAAATTCAAGAACATCCAGTGGATGCAGAAACGAAATCTCAACAGTCTCAGTCGGGATTAACATTAAAGAGGCCACTTTGTCAAACCGCAATGTCAACAATTATAACTCCCGAACAGATTCGCCCTCACCCAAAAGCCAAGCAACGCAAATCTAAAGTTAGACGTAAAAAACGCAAATCTTTAATACTAACGGACACACCTGTCAAAGAAAATTTAGAAAAAGAAGCTAGGATTCGAGAAGAAAAGGTCAATAAAAAAATAAAAATAAATCAAACTAAGACACAAGTTGTAAAAAAACGTGTATTTAGAGAAAGCACATCTTCCAGTAACGAAAGTGTCAGTTACCAAGAAAGTTTCGATTCACCAGAAGATTTTGACGATGTAGAATCCAATCCACCCAAAGTTTCAAAAGGGGACTATGCTATTGCAATTGCAAAAGTTTATGGCAAGACTAATGCAACCTGTAGGCATTATGTGGCTCACATTGATGACAATTTCTTAAACGGCTATGATGTTAGTTTTATGGAACGCCATAACCAAACACGATATTTCTTAGAAGGCGACCCCGGTTTTGTTCCTATTGATGATATTATTTACAAACTGCCTCTGCCGATAAAAAGTAGCAGTGCCAGGTTTGCTAAAATGATTTCTTTTAACATAGACTTTAATGAATTTGACTTTACTTTATATTAGTTCAATAAAGAGTTGTTAAGAAAATTCCCTATTTTCTTTACTCATTTTTTTTTTTGGTATATCATACTGTTCAGTTAGCCCGCTTCCATGTTTCAGTTAACCTACTAGGTAGGGTTACTGGTCAAAATTGCAGATTATTACGAAAATCATCCCCTTATTCCTTTAGATATTTATTAAACTTCAAAAACCGTATTAAATGGTTAGTCAAATAACAACGAAACACAGGATAAATATTGGCTTATTTTGAACCAGACACTAAGTAAATATAATTTTTTTTTTTCAAAAGATGTCCAGTTAACCTCACTCTACCCTACTTACGGATATATAATTGGTTGGAGTTTAGAATACGCTAAATAGATATCCAATCAATGATGCGCATAAAAATATAATTTGATGCAGATGGTCTCGATAGTGACAGTACTTTGACAATGTCAACTGATAAAATGATCATTTTCATTCCAGGTTAGTATTTTCAAACATTTTACAGTGAAAATTTAATTTTGTATTTATTGTCATAAAAATATTTTAAATATGCCGAGATATACCGAGAATGAACAAAGACTAATATTAAAATTATTAAATTATTTTCAATTAGAAAAAGAGGCTGGGACAACTTTATTACCAGTTTCTGCCGTTCGTGAAGTAAGTTTTAAATTATTCTAAAAAATATTCATACTAGTAGTTTAAATACTATACATTTTAGCCATAGTGTTTGTAATAAATAATAATAAATACATAAAAAAATCTTAGCTAATTAAACACTTTCTTTAGAATGTACAGAATAGGAATTATGATAAACTGCCGTTTCAATATAATGCGCAATAAAATTTTTTATACAGGACGGGACCTCTAATATGTAAATTAAAAAAAAATTTAATTCTTAAAGATTTTACTCCACATTTTCAAAAAATAACCTTTTCACATTTAGCCGAGTACGATCCTTCAACTGTCAGATTGAACTAAAATGTCATGCAATAATTCTCAACATTCTTAAAATCCTATATGACGTCAAAATTAGTGACGCAGTGAAAGAAGGGTTTGGGACAGACTGTAGATAATATTTATAATATATATCAATAACTGGTATTTCAAAATATATTCTTAGTTGTTAAATTAATTTTAAGGCAGAGTTATTTTATTGTTTATTATTAAATTAATTCCCAAATCCAAAAAGGTAAAGATTTTTACAATGGTTTTGTTTGGTACCAAAGAAGATGCCAATATGCATTTGTGTATGGGGAAATGCAACGCTGCGGCAGCACCATGTAGATATGCAGAAAATTTTTTAAATAGAAGACATCCTGCTTCCAAATCATTTAAAAAATTAGAGTAACAGGATCAGTAATTCCTAAAAATAATGAAACTGGAATTGATGTTGGCATATCAGAAGAATAAGATGGTGATTTGTAGTGAAAGTTGAAGAAAATCCCGAAATTAGCGTAAGATTGGCAGCAATGCGTCTCAACATTTCTAAATATGTGTGGAGCATTTTACATAAGGGAAACAATTTTACAAAAGATGGAATTTTTAATGTCTGTAATGCACATTAATATTCCTACACTGGTGAAAATCCTTATAAAAAAAACCAACGTCAGAGGAAAGCTTCAGCTTAACCACGTATGGATAGGTGTTTTAGTGATAATCTGCTCGAGCATGAAGCATTACCCAATCGTTTTAATGGTTAAGATTAGCTCAACTTTTACTTAGTACTCTCCAGCTCCATTGTGATAGATGTTCATCTGGATTCCGGACTGAAGAAGGCCGCTGCGACTTTCTGGACGTGCAGAAGAGCTTTCGCAACCAAATGAGGCCTACAGTCGAAAATCCTACATTGAATATATCAATCCATGATAAAGTCTGTACTGACGTATGTGACTGTTATGTGGTGACTTTGGAGGCACAGTTGGCTTACCTGCAGCGATTAGCAATAATTCCAAACAACTTTTCATAATATAAATTTTCGATATTGTGGAATATAAAGGTATAGTTTGTTTCACGAAAAATGGTTGAGTGCTTAATGGTTACCTGAGTTGATCCTATTGTGTATACAAGAGTCTCTCAATAAACTACCGAAGTACACAGGGTCGCACTTCAGAAAGTTTGTTATTTAATATATTTCATTGGTAGCTGTGTAATACACGATTAAAAAAATTTATTAAATTATTTCATATTAAGGTATTTTCAGGTTGTGCAAGTGAATATACTTGATAATTGAACAATTTTTAACATGAAGAAAGTAGTTTTTTTGTTCTACGTGAATAATTGTAGTATATGGATCTAAATTCAGAAAGGTACTTTCCTTCACACTTTTTACAGGCTTAGAACTGTCAGCAAAAAACTGGCGTGTTTAAAAGTTTTTGCTCTTCCTAATCGGATATCGTTAAAAATGTACAGTAATAATAGTTCTATTTACAGTATATACATACAAACGAATACATAATGTACAAAAAATAGATGAATTGAAAAAAATATAGAAAAATATATACAATTTAATATTTACAAAAAAAAATAACCAAAATATATTTATGAATTCCTAAATACCTAATTCTGTTTCGCTGTCGCTATCCTCTTCAAGATTAATAACAATTGGTTTAATTATGTGATTCAAAGTAACATATGAATTTTCTACGTTCATTACATGGCGCACTGAATTTTTCCATCTTTCTGGGGAGATATCATCAACACATTTCCTTATTAATTCGACTACACTACCACTTAAAGTCGGAGAAACATTTTGTGACCTAATATTTGACTTTAGTTGGTGCCACATATGCTCTATGGGATTAAATAAACAATAGTAGGGCGGAAGCCGTAACACTGTATGTCCCATGACCTCAACGAATGCGT